>NW_014333837.1:117059-227328 GCF_000341935.2 Cephus cinctus | reverse complement strand
GGGGGGGGGGGGATCCTATCACTTCCGTATGAGCCATTGCCTCTCGATTTAGAAGAGTTCATCTTTGGCTCAGCAAAGAATCGCGAAATAATGAGGTCCAATTTTTAAAAGAATTTTACTCGAGCTTTCTATTCGCTTTGAATTACCGATCAAATTTTTCGGGGAGCCAATTTCAGGCTTTTCGGGTCATGGAATTTTTAAGGGAGGACAACTTCAGGATGTCGCAAAGCAAGTGCGAAGCGCGCGAAACGGAGCAGTCGACGTTGATTTGCATAGATAGCGCGTCGGTCATGGAACTTATTGAACGTAACCGAACGACGTGACTTCTATTCGTAATATGGCAACGTACGAGATTGCGTGGAAGCAGCGTCGACGGGTTAAAGCCGCGTCGACGCGGGCGACAGTATCCCTTAGCTATATGGCGAGAAGAGTCAGATCTTGCGCGCGAGTAAGATAGAAGGGAAAAGACTGGTTGGAGCGCCGCCAAATATTTCGACTATTACGTCTAGAAACAGACCCTGCCATGGCTAGATACAAGAACGCATAACAGCCCTCGTTTAACGCCACCCACGTGAGAACGGACACGTATCTCCGTCTCTGTCACATCTCGCAGAAAGGATTGGATACTCGTTTGAACCGAAGAGAGACATCAGATAAACGTAATCGTACCAATATTGACGAAGGTCAGTTGATCCAGAAAAAAAAATGTATTGATAGCACAAGAAGCTGTATACACAGAGGGTTGAAAAAGTACGAAGTGGAGATAAGGTGGAAAAACTCACGAAAAGTTAAAAGATACTAATTCTGCTTAAAACTAAAGTAGACCAAGGAAATCCAAGCATCTCGTTACACGGTTTACATTTATTACCTGAAGCCCAGCCGACGGGAATGACAAAGCGCCAGGTCTGGTGGATCCACCTCTAATAGGATCTCCTTCCTTTCCTATGGGAATAGTTACCATCCCTGAATATTGCCTTTTAGCGTTTATGTGCCGCATTGAAATAGTTAACCCATTCGAAGTGCGCATCACAAAACCAATAGGTATAACTTTGATAATGCGTGCGGTAAATACAGGACAGGATACCTCGCGTAGCCAAATTTACACGAAGCGAACGTCAAGCCCGTATTACACAACCAATTTTACCTCCTATATAAACATTTCGATGCTACGTTCCATGGAACTTGAGGTAGTAAAAGAATTCCAGCTTTTCGGAGTACGTACATATAAATGTACATCGTTCGTATAGTTTGAAGACAAGCTACCACAAAGGGGCGCTCACAATAGCGAGATGATGCATTTTTATATTAGAAAAAAAAAAAAAAAAAAAAAAAAAAAAAAAAAAAAAAAAAAAAAAAAAAAAAAAAAAAAAAAAAACTAAAACTTGGAACATCATATCTTTGCAATTTTACCCTATCCTAACCTAACGTAATATTTTTTAAGCCCGTCGTAGCTCCGGGTGCCTAGCATTTAAAAAAATTTGAACAAAATTGTTGTGACACGCGGCTTTATGGTCCTCAAAACAGCCACATGTCCTCAAAGTAGTCAATACGTAAATGAAATCGTCATCAAAATAGCTTAACATCAAATTTATACCAATTTGTACGCATGAAATATATGTATATACATATATATAATTTAAGGCGTCACTACTGTAAGTAAGTCTTGTTTTTTTTGAGCAATGTCTCTCTGACTTTATCTGTTAAAACTGTCGCTCTCGTTACGTAAGCTTGAGAAACCGAGACGTTTCTCTTGAGGTCAACGTTTATTAGCATTGCAGTGTTAAACGTTAGGAGCGGTTACTATCGCAACTGCGAGCGTTTAAGGCACAGTGAGATACCTCGATGAGGACCGCCATAAGAAACTGAGCGTGATCGGTCGTTGTATCTTTCAACGATCACCGTAGCTATCATTCTAGATGCGTAAATCTCATTTACAAGTTTCCTGATAAAGATCGTGAGAAATTGTCGGTGACGCATCATGTACAGACATACGAGTATATATATATATATATATATATGCTTCATTAGTATAACACATTGTGCTTGCAGGTAATGTAATTCGAGCAAGGCGTACGGTCATGTATAAATAATGCATCGGTATCGAGACATATCAAAAGCTTATACATAAAAAGTCAATGACACGACGACCCCAGGAATCGATAATCATCGATTAATAGGTAAAGGTCATGGCTCATGACGCTTATGGAAAATTGTTTCTCAAGGCTTTTTGAATATATATGTATTGTAGATAATTAACTAACGTTGCAATGTCGTAATGCTGATAGGAATCCGAAGTGGTGCCGTGTAATGGAGGAATAGTATATGGTTGCACCAGCAATACTAATCAACCTACGTACTAAATGCGCTTCTCATTCTCTTTTCGATCGACTATCCGGGATTCGCTGTAATAAAATCCGACTCTAAAATTCCAGCTATATCTATACTCTCTCCTGGTAGCTAGGCAAACGTTACGTTATCGAAGTGGCATTGGATTTATCGATGTTTTCAGATAAAAGCAGGAAGCGCCGTCCTATGTTTTCGGGTATGTTATATCGCGTGCGGTGAGTTTCTATATTTGCGTAACTGTAACGTTATTTCACATGGCACGTATGCGCTTTGTTTTTCGTTGCGATTATGAATATCCATTGCGCCACAGATAATTGGCTGGTATGCACGTTAGGTATATGTGTTCACAGATGCTGACGAATATATATATATATACATTTTATGAGATTTTCACATCCTCGTGCCAACCCGGAATACCGGCTCGAAGACAACTCGACCCCGTGACCGTTTTTGTACAAGGATTTTAATATTTGCTATGCGATACGTTTAGATTCTTAGGAATATTCATGAGAGCCATATGTGTTACGTATGAAGGACGCGTGACAAATGTCTAAAATACTTGTTAACATATACGCCAATTTGACGGTAGTAATTATAAGAGTTTCCTGAACGGACCTTAGTGCTTGGGATCTGCGCAGTAAACATTAGGTGCAAACAAGGACGTGCATCGCGACTAGGTTCAAAGTTCACTCCAGCAATTCGACCATGTCGTGATATCCTTGAGTGACTGTGTATGCAGAAATCGGTGTACAAAACGAAATCCAAAATGCTTCTGCTCACTCATGTAAAACATATATGTATACCAATACTTGGTAGTTCTGATACGTCGTGAATTCCACTTAAAAGAAAAAGAGACGCTTCAAAGCCAGTGTTTCTAACCAGACTCGTTCTTAGTTTAGGGGAAAAGCTTATCCAGAGATATCGTTATAAACCCCAAGACTCCTTGACGATTCCCTCTATCTCGTCGATCCTATGTAAACCGTCGAGAATTCCAGAAATTGCCATTCACTGAAACAACAAGCATTCCTTGTCTCCTTATCCTTATACCTTATGACTCGGAAGCAGTACCTACCGAAAGATAACCGAATAGAAAGGTACGACGATGAGAAGGAAAGATACAAAGATAAAGTTCAATATGTATAAAGCGGCATTGAGCATGCATATACATATACATATATCAGCACACGAAGTCGAGTCATAGATATAAGATGAAACTAACAAGATACATGAAGTTTAATGAAAACATCAACAATTGTTTATATTATATATCGCAAAGACCACGTGGTCGCCATGCAGCATGACATAGTAGCGATGCGTCACGTGCGTAGATCGACGCTGACGACGTATCCGACGTGGAGGTAGACGTCTGGAGGTGGATCAGCTGTTCGAAAGTCGAAGTCGAGCCACCGTTGAGCGAGGCGCTTTGCGGCGACTAGCATAAGCTAGAGAATCAGAGAGAGAGAGAGAGAGAGAGAGAGAGAGAGAGAGAGAGTCAAATAAAGAACAAGAAGACGGGACACAAGGAGAGTGAAACAGAGAAGGGAGAAAGGGAAATGTATATATATACACATAGAAGAACTGTGGACAGTAAGGAGTGACAAAGGGAAGAGAGAGGAGTCAGCGGTAAATATGTAGCGGAGTGGAGGAGTAGAGGAGTAGAGGAGTGAAGTGTGTAGTAGGTAGCGGCAAAGCGGAGGAGGAATCGAGCGAGCACCGGTGCTCACTTGTTGAGTGTCGAGCGTCGAACGTCTCAGCGTCGACCGATCGAGCGCGCCTTGCGCGCGAAACATCCCTTTTTAAGCCCCGCGAACTATTCAATCGCCTAAATCATTCCTGGCGCGTAGAAACTCAGTGCGAGCCTATAAACGATCGGTGCCGTGTGTATTAAAAAATCCCGTTGACCAAAGAAGCCTCGCAGAAGCATTCGCCTGAATCAGATGCACCAAGTGTCTTCGTCAAAATAGGAATTGCCTATACGTGCGAGGAAAAAATAAATGCGGATGAAAGGAATCACTGGTGCAACTTCACGCGGCTGTGAAAAAAGTATCGCCGAAAGAGAAGCTCATTCGCCGGAAAGTTTATATACTCTACCGAATGCTGTCGAAGCTTCGTGCTTTGTGAAACCGTTAAAGAAAAAAGAAAATACGTGAGTGACGCATTGTCGTGCGTAGTCTCTATTTTCGTGACGACGTATTCTCCGCGTTGCTCCGTGGTGTTCGTCGACGATGTTGCAAATGATGTTTCGTGTGTTCTCGGCACTCCAGTGGGATACGGGCTTTTTCTAGGATTGAACCCGTCCGCGGATTAAGACGCGCGCAAGTAAACAAGAACGCGGAGCTGTCGGTGTCCGCAAGCTATTTTCGTGTTGGCAGGTGAATAACGAGGAAAACGAGAAGTAGCGACGAGACTGTTCGTATGCGGCAATTTTATCCACTCGCGGAAAATCTTCATCGGGACCTCCCCGTGGAGGAGGAGGTTGACGGCCGACTGGAGATTAATGATCGCTGTTGCTATTGAACCGGCTGTTATTTGTTCCATTACTATCAATGGCCATCCATGCTATCTCGACGTTATTGTCTCACGGAATTGCATAGCATGCCGTTGTCGCGCGTTGCATAAGACCAGAGACGAAGTCAGGTAAAACGACAAGGGTATATTACTTGCACGAGTTAAGCACTCGAGAATCTTGGAGAAATTATGAGGAGCTTTGTAGCCCGAGCAAGCCACTCCTCGAGGTTGCTCTAACTCGTTCAAAGTCGTAAAAACAGCTTACCGATTGTACTTCATTCGCGCTTCCCTCGCTCGCCGAGACGCCAGGCGGCCGTTGACTCTCTGCTTTCTGGATAATCGTTGAAGATCGTGCAAGTATCAGCAGCTTTAGTGACAGTTGCATCGTCTGTTCTTGTGCATAGAGTGCATAGAGAGTAAGTGTCTCGTTAGCGACTAATTAGCTGTCGTAGGTGAAGTGAGTAAGCCTTGTTGTATCAGTGCACATCAAACGATATAGTATAAATTATGACATTGTGCCGATGCTGAGGGTGCCAGTGGATTGCTCAAAGGACTAAATGTCACTGGTGATATGTAACTCGCCAGACCTTAATTAACCCCGTGTAAGTGAATTCAAGTGCGAGTCAAAGGTGGGAACAAGGAGTGATACACTGTCAAGTCATAATGGCGATGAAGAGCAGAAAACAGTACAGCGGGGCATCCCACTTTGGCAATACTACACACTACCCAGCCATTAGCCAAGCCTACTGGGCACCGCAACCACAGACTATGCCGTATTCCGTACCAGGTATACATATAACAAGAACATTTTAAATGACACAAATGATCTATCAGAATAGCTGCAGTGTGACGCTCGTGATCTTAAATGCACTTTAGAATGCAATCGACCTTGCCTCCAGGGTACACTCGTCCAAAAGACAAGTTGACCTATCGTCTCCCAAGCTTTCCATACTCATTATCTGTTATTACGATTTCCTGCTCCGACGCTCGACCGGCTTCGAAGAAGCAGTGGCGTGTGTCTCACAAGGTGACTATCGTCGATATTACGTTATGAATAGTCAGAGCGGATCGCGAGCCGATGAAGAGAATGAATAAGTATGTAACTGCATAAATATACATACGCGTTACGTGTACCGGCTGAGCCATCACTATTAATAAAATAAAGGCTCCTTCTCGCAAGGTCCGCATCGTCGCTCAGTATTTAAATGTGCTCTGTACGTACCTTAAGTACGCTAGTACCGCGTCGAGCTATTCTTCTGTTATTCATATAGAATCCGTGCTTCGGAAAGATTCTTTCTCCTTTGTACAGTTTACGAGAAAGACCAAGAATACGCCGATCAGCTCGTCCTCCCCATGTCGAAAAGATCATTTGTAATGGTAATTAACACAGGAGAGTGTCGAAGCAGCAAATCCATTCAGGAAAGTAGATGGTATCACGACTCGGAGTCAATGTGTCGTCAAACGGTAGCCACGTTACACGGCCGAGGTCGACTATAGCAAACTCAAAGGTATCGAGGTGGCTGCTTGATTGATATTCGTAGCTCGTTCTGAGCTACCGACAGGACCGTCCCTCTCCGAAATAGGGTCGTGCCAGGACAATAAATCTTAGGAAACGCTCCTTATGAATCGACCCGATTGCCAGACACGAGCTTGGCTTTTGTCACCGGCCGGAAGTTGCGTCGCATACCGACTATTGACCTTTGCCCGGTGACTCGTTGTCGGAATAATTATTCAGTACTGCCATAAGTGCGCGTACGAACCTCGACGACATCTACATTCGGTAATGCAATTTTGTGCAAGCATCGTAAGTATATGGAACTCTTATTAAATATTATTTCTTTTGACAGTCTTTTACATTATCCTTAAGCAGTCTAAATCCTCGCCTACGTCCTCGCGGAGACACGTCTTCGAGCGCTTTCGTTTGTAGGCCATGCAAATACGTAGGATTGGGTTGATCGTTGCTTCACCTACTTGAGATTATGTAGGTAGCACGAGAGAGCTTCTCTCGTAACGAACCGCAAGCATATGGACACGTATATAAAGAAACCTGGGATAATGGTAGGGGGAACGTTGGAATTTGCTCGCTAGTAACAATAATCGTTTGGGACTTATAGATAAGTCGTAGAAGGAAAAGTTGAAGCTGTTATTTACCTGTGTTCGAGCAAGAACGATTATATATTCCAAATGGACGCTCCGTCCGCATCAACGACCCTGACGATGATTGCGCAATCTATTAACACGAACCACCCGACTCTGTTTAACTCCTTGTATCATCATCTTCGTGTCTAAATTCTTAAAACTCCTTGATCTCCATCTGGAGAAACATCCGGACGACAAGTACTTCGTACGTTAAATTTATGTCGTCCCGCAATTCCATTCAGTGATGTATTCGCAGTTCGGGCATGATTAATCGATTTTCGTGCGTTTATTAATACCTTTTAGGCGATTTAATTAAATCGGTATTGATGGTCGAACTAAGACGGAAGGACACACAGAAGAATTCAATTTCTATATAGTGTATGAAACATAACCTGTTTACCCTGCAGCCGTGAAGGCGCCAGAGCCACGTCGGATTTGATTGAATCTGATGCTCGGTCGAGCGACTGATCCTAACCTAGGCTAACTAAATTTACTCATAGTAGTCGTTGAGTTATATAGTTTGGACAATATCTAACGCTATACTTTTCACAGTAGATGTATAAGTTTTATAAAATGCACGTGTATATTAACACGTTCGCTCCGCCGCATTTTGTTATATACAGCATTTTGAACTAGCCGTAAACCACCGGTGGTACAAGCTAGCTAGGTTTTTTAAATCTAGTTTTTTTTTTTAACAAAAATTTTGTCACGACGTAAAGTATATTCCTTTGATACAAAATCGCTCTTTTTTTTACCATATCTATTTCAAAGACAAGATTTTATCAAAAGATATTGTGGCAACGTGTATGCCGGTATGTGAATATAGTAGCTGAATATTACGATCGAGAAGGACCATTGAAAACAGAACCATTGGCTGAATTATTTCCTTCTATTTCTCTTGAGCAAAGCAAAGCCGCTTCTCCTCTCGACTCTCCTTCTCCGTCTATAAGCCACTTCACTTCGAGTCGGGGAATCGTTACGTAACTTCCCGCACTCTGCATATAAGGAAGCCAAGGATCTTTGAAAGTATATAGTCGTTGCAGTCGTCCCCTGAAATTCTTTGCAACTTCTAGCCAGTCCCGTCGAGCCATGGTCGTTTATGCATTTTGATTACTGCAAACGACCACGCCGAGACCACTGCTGGCTGTCAACATCCGAGAAGAAAAGTCACTTGCAGTGTACCCCTGACGTACATATGTACGGAATAGGTAGGCACGGATGCACATCTGTGAGACCATTATGCAGATGGTAATGCACTTTGTTCCTATCGTCAGAGACGCAACGAAACAAACAGCATGTCCGGAAAGTTCAAAGTCAAAACCTATCGATGTCAGGTGCGCGAAAATACCATTGTATTTATGCGTGCGTATATAAAAAGGATTTTTAACGATTCGAATCGATAGACTTTCACCTGTGACTGGTCGTAGCATTCGACATATTTTATGAGTTCCTTCGTGCACGTGACTGGATCTTCGGTAACATTGGAAGAGAATCAAAAATCTTGTAAAGAAAAAAAAAGTTTTTCTATACTAAAAAATTTCTCAACGCCTACCTGAAGCTAGCAACAGTTCAAATGGTCGATAGTTCCCGCACCGGCGAAATAGCCAGCACGTAACACCCTAATACCTCTTACTAAAGTCCGCACATAAATTATCCACTTTCGAGAAAGTGGTCGATTTGTTCTTGCTCGGCCAGCTAGTAGGAGGCCGTGTGTTTTGTAAAAAAAAAAAAAAAAAAAAATCAATCAAAACTGTTCCAATATACGATCTTATCGCGTATCAATAAATTCCGTGAAATTTCACCAGAGCCATTTATTGTCTCAATTAACGTTAAGTATTCGCAGAATAAAAATTAAGAATTCACTCGAGTATCGTTATAATCACACGGGTGAACTTTCTGCGAAAGTCAAGATGACGTAAAGTTCCATCGGCTCGTTTCACGAAAGGATACGAATCTTAGCGACAGCTAGTATGGGTTATAGCGCAACGGTAACGTTAAAGTCTGAGAACGTCATGGGGAGTACTGGCGGCCGACAGTGTGTCAGTGGGACCGAGCAAGCAGCCGACCGAGAACAAGTTTGCCAGTAAGTAAACGGTGAACCGACTCCGTTCGTTGCCCTACGTTCTTCAGGCTTCTTCGCGCTCCTTTCGATGCCCTGTTAGAAAATTTCTTCCTCCCGATGGATAATGGCATTCGATAATAGCCGACCAACTCTGGACCGTTGAAACGATCGCAATGAATCGTCCGGATCTAAACGTTTCCGAGGACTGGCAGCTTCGCGTTAACGGAAACTAGTTTTATTTTATGATCCTCGAGATTTCGTTATACGATGACAATGAAATAAAAAGCTCCAAAAAAAGAGGGTTGGATAAACCTCAGATAAAGGGATGAACGATGTTATATCCGGTATACCCAAGGGAAAGTGAACATAACCCAAATCCTAATCGCAACGTCGTATAGCATGTACATACATATAAGCGCCGAAGGGGTAAGGTCAATGTTAACGTCCAGGGAGGACGGGTCAAACGGTCTCTGACTCGCGACCGAGTTTGTACCAAGTACGTTCCAGCGTGCGAACCAAATGAATTGGCAGCGAGAACGTTTCTCGATTTGCATTTGACCCAGTCCCGGCTCTTCTGGTCATTGGCCCCGTCGTCGCATCGGTCTGAACGTTTACGCAAACGCACATCCCGCCTACTGGCCTGCTCGCACCGCGTATACGTCTTTTGTAGCACGGTAGAAGGTGGCTACGGTAACACAATAGAAGTATAAAACAGCAGCGCCTACAGTTCCGACATTCCTTCCCACGAGTAACCTACGGCCGATTCGTTATCAACATTCGTAGGCATTTTTCGTCTTTTTTTCTAAAATCAGCCTCATTTCGAAAAATCCTCTTTACTTATTAGCTACTACGAGGACAAGGTAGGGGGGAGAACCATAAGTCGAGAGAGCGCCTTGGGAGTGCCTATAAATCCGACTGCGTCACGGTTGGCTATAGTATAACACTCGGCGAGATCTCGCGTGTAGCAGCCCTGAATTTCATCAATGGCAAGGCGGTTCGAGTAAACCTTGAAGTACGAATGAATGAAATCGTAGGCTCTGCCTGGCCGACCGTGACGAGTAACCTTTTCTATTCGTGCTCGAATGCTCTTACTTTCCTTTGGTACCGTCCTATGTTTTTTTTATTAAAAGCTACTTACAGTATTTTATCGCCACTGGTATCCACGCGTTCTTATTCTTTACGTCGGAACGTGTTTTTGAGCACGAGTACTTCCTCGGAATACCTGACAGACAAACGCGCGAGGCACGCGCATCGTACTCCAGAATTAACCGGCGGATTCATCCACGCTGCATATACAGAAGCAAACGTCAGACTCGCATTCATTCGGATCGGGAATGAAGCTAAAGGCATGAACTTAAGAAACGCGACGCAATCGTACGCGACATCCTCTTCGGCTCTCCACCATCTTTTACCTCCTCATTGCCAATCTCTATACTGACTGCACCCTCTCTGCCCCTCTCTCTCTCTCCTTCTCCACTTGACTCTTGGCAGCAGCCGAGACCAGCTACAGTCTCGAGAAACATTTGCACGGCCTGAGAAAAGCTTCTCGTGATTCATCCGACATGAAGAAGATCAGAGTATCTCTAGAAAGAACCAAGACAACGCTCCGGCGTGATGACTCTTGGATATATGTGTATCAACACGGCCCTGTGTGTCTTAAATAATATTTATGTTTTTCGAGTCTCGCAGATATACTTTGACCAGCTGCCGAATACGTAATAAGTTACTGATCTCGTTGTGTATATTCCTCTGTTTTTCTTGCTCTTGACCAACGCTACAATTATGTTCCGTTCCAGTGGGTAAGAGAATGACTGATCATAGAGGAAAAATAAATGATAATAATCGCAAAACGGAGAATTTAGGTAACGCTTACGATGAACTCACGGCGCATGGGTATGTTGTAAAAAGTCAATAACGAAAGAAATCTATCCTTGAAGAATCGGCTAGTGGTGTTCGTTACGCCTAGCGATGTCTACTCCGACTTCTTACGTAAGTCGATATTAACGTAAGCGTAAACACTATGCAACCTCGTTCACGAGGACAGACCGCAAACCGCGTAGATCATCGTAGAGACACTTTGGAAACCGGTACACCAGATCTCTTTTACCAGCTCCCGGATGCGTTCGCTGATCGACCGATTGATTTATGTTCCTTGTATCTGGTGACCTGGCAAGAATGCACACGACTGTTTCTCTTTGACGTAACATGTAGCGTACACGTATATCGTCGGTATCAATCATCCGCGCTACCATGACATTATCCAGAACAACCTTGGCCTTAGACCCCAGTACACTCCGTGCACTCCACGACAAAGACCACGTCATCCACGGCAGGTAGTGAGTTTCCCGAAAAACACGTTTTCTCTCGCAAGCATATCAAACTGTTCTGCATGTAAACTTGCTCATAACTCGCGATAACGTCTAGCAACCCACATATGCAGTTGTGTAACAGAACAAGGCGATTACGCGCCGATGCCTTGCGGTCATTCTAAGGTATACACGGCGCGCAACGGCAGCAGCTAACCTGCCGCAACCTACTTACGGCTAACTTGCCAGAACCTCCTAGGTACAATGGCGTATAGCTGGTTGAACGATCGTTCACGGTAAATCCGCGAACACCTCCAGCTTCCATGGACAAGTGGAAAGAAAGTCGAGGCACGGCAGGTAGACCGGGGCCGTCTTTAATGCACGTTCTTTGCCACGTGTTTTGTCGGGTTGCGTTTGCGTGCACATAAGTTGCGTGCAACTCGTGAATATTCATTGGCGAATCGCGTGGATATTAAATATCGGCCTGGCAAATTAGCTGATGCACGAAACGATTCCGATATGATTATTAAAGTGGAAGAAATTTCTTAGGGGCTTCTACCGAGGCAGGCGTATGTTGTTTGTATTTTGTTATAGCTATGGTGTTTTCATGTTTGCATGGCTTACGACAAAGGACAATGGTGTTGAGCTGTATCTACTCGCTCCTCAAGAATGCTACGTGATCGGTTGGTAGCGAGAGCGCTTTATCTTCATTTCGCAAGAATCCATATGGGATAAGATAAGCCGAACGTGTTCCAGGCCTAAGCCCTCTTCTCTTGATTGTTACAACGGGGAATTCGTGCTTAGATCTTTGCACACAAATCGACAAGATCGCTTCTCGGCGCACATATGTTCATACATGTGTTCTATCGAAATCTCGTGATTTTCTTACTCGTCACTTTCTGAATCTACCGTGAAAGCTTTTCATCGCTCTGGCCTATTGTGGCCTCAAAGATATTTGATCTTTTGTATTGCCGTTTACTCCGAAGATAAGGACATTGACTGCAACGATAATAAACATCGATGATAATGCCCCGTCTGTATACTTTGACGAGTCAGTTAATTGTCGGCAGTGAATGACTGTTTGTATCGTTTATCTTTCGGTTATTATTGATTTTCATGAGGGCTAATTCCTGTAGCTCGATGACGAATAAACAAAGTTCGAATTTGAGACTCTTGGATCGTCAGGACAGTTGATACTCCAACTCGAAAGCGTAGTCTGTGCATGAGGGATGTTGTATTGACACTATTTTATCAGACGTAAATCATAATCAGTATCGTCATCCACGTCATAGGGAAAATCAATAGTTTATCGATAAAAATTAAATTTTGAGTTCGATGAACTTTTCGAAAATTAATAATTCCATACACGAGATACGTTTCATCGTTCCGCCACGCAGATAGCTGAATGTATAAGGAATCAGGAAAAGTTTCTAAGGACAACCGGAAGTACTAAGGTACCTGAGGCTCCATACAAATATCTAATTTACGTGACGCACAGATCATTCTTCCCCTCCGCGTCAGTTTATTAACTTCAATCAAGCACTGACAAATTTTCGCCATTTTATTTTTCGGATCTTTACCGCACGAGCAAGGAGCATCTGAGCCAAAGGGAGATTGGAGACATAAAACAACTCTCCGGCAGGACTCTCGTATATCAAAGAAGAAATTTTCTTTGAATTCCAAGAATAAACCTGCTGTAGAGGAATGAAAGAAAAAAAAATGGGGAAAAAATGAGAAAACGTCGCCTCTGTTCGCAGGTGCTTACAGCATAACACTCTATGACTATGGATAAAGCTATTCCGTACTCGCCTCTTGACGTCACTTCCTGTCGAACAATGCCATCGCAATACTAATGATCAATCGCTGCATACCTATGTCCAAAGACGCATGCGATTGTCTTTAGCGGATCGATTTGCCAACGTAAATAGATAGTTCTCCGAAGTGCATGTAACGTGCGTTATACCTACGTGCATGTGCAGTTACGTACTACAGTATCAGCCGTTGAAGCACCAACGCAAATATCGATCTTATGATGCTATAAAGTAATAGATGGTAAATGACCTTGTCAGTTATGCTGTAGAATATTTCTACACTCGTATGGTTCATAGTGGTCATGCATGCTCATTAGGTACGCAGCCCACTGGCAATAGTAAAAGCCAAACATCTCGTATGTATTATAATATATAAAGCTGGAACGATGAGCAATTTTTCGAAAATTTCAAAGAAACATGACGACGTAGCGTCCAAGATGCATCATCGGGACGTTTCAAATAGACTGTCCTGCCGCGAAGTTATAAGACATGTCTGGACGCTAATGGCTGGTTTCACCATTCGTATCTCGAGGCAGCTTTCACCCATGTGGTAAAGCATTGGGACGGGCACGCATGTAAAGGCGTACCCACCGTTTCGTACGCGCTGGCGTTGCGTGATACGTGAACGGAAAGAGGTTCGGAAGTAACTATTTTCTTTCGTAATAACAGGTTGTGGTTCTTTTGAATGATCTTACTTAAAGAGGGAAAAAGATGGAGATGGTAAGAAAGAGAGAGAACGAATTGCAGAGTTTATACGATTATCGCGAATGGAATTCATTGAAGTATTCGTTCCAGTGCACGACTCTGTTAACGATACCGCAAAGCCCACTCCAGAAATTCTTGCCCTCCTTTTCAGTCCACCGGGCGCGCCTTGTCCATTTCAATTTTCATGGGACTACCTCTCGGAAATGTGCTCGCACACTGCCAGCCACGATTCACGTAACGGTTCATTATGGGTTCGGTTTTCTGGCAAGCGGGATGCGGGCGACGATTGTTAAAGCTGAAAAGTCAAATCGATTTGATTTTAGGCCATTTGCGGATAAGCTAGTAAAATATTTAATTCCGATTACAGTCTATATGGGCTTGTGCTTTTGACAAGTCTAAAAACATATAATTTGTGTCGTTATAATACTGAAGTGGTTTTTAAACTTTTTAAATAATTCAAATTAATAATGCCCGGCACGTTTAGTGTGCACATCGATCGAATAAGCTACAACTAATTATACCGGTCGGAATATGAATAATTTGAAAATTCTATTTACCAAAATGTATACCTGACTGAATTTCGACAAATAGAAGCGTCTGCCTTCGCACCGCGCCTATAGCGCACGAAGAAAATTGGCCGGAGGCAAATCGAAAATGTAATCGAAGACCTCGAGAACGGCTGAACTTAAGAGCGCACATCGCCCTGGCTTGTTTGCACGAGAAAAGTGCATCTAACCAGCCAGCACCCTCGTCCGTGTCTTATGTTCGTTCCTCTCGTCGTTTCCTTCCCCGTTGGCCTCCGCACACGATTCTTATCTCTGAGCGCGTCCGCCTTTTTCTTGGGCTTGTAAAAGCGCCCGTTTCAGTCGCCTCGTGCTTCAATGCTCTTACCCGAGCAAACACAAAGAAAGCGAACATTATGCCGGAAGGCCAGCTTCCCATGGCGACAAGATACGGGAAGTTTCGTTGTCCCTGGGATAGAGGAAAAATTCTCTCCGGCCCTTACTTCGGCGTCGTTCCTACCCTTGTGACGTTAAGGCTGAAATATCGTTGGCAAGGGCGAGCGGTTACGATCGCTCGATGATCGGTAATGAGACTCCTGCTGGCAGATTTTAAATTACCTCGTTCGAACCTTCCACTTTTACTATATGTATATACGTATAAGAGACTCGAGGGTTCGTGAACTCAAGGGGATTCCCATGGGCAAGAAAACGTCCTAATCGTTCCTCTTCATCTACTTTACCTTGGCTGTGCATCTTGTCTATGCATTTACGCGTGAATAGTGCCGGTAAATCTCTTTTCTTTATTTTCTTTTTTATTTTCTTCCTTGGAATAAACTTCCTTTATGCGCCTCGCATTAAAGACGTATAAACCTCGTTGAATAATTCCTATCTATTCAATAACCCCGCTAGCGAGTGTACATCTTGTGTATACATAGGTACACCATTCACCTATTACATAGATATACTCTTATCAGTTTTCTTTCACGAGCACTTTTCTCGAATCTCGCCTGCTCCTTTCTGGATGCTCCTAACAGCCAGAAAGATGTTAAGTGAATTTTTCTAAAAGGAAATTGTCTTTCTCGAATTGCCTTGTATCTTCATCAAAATGGAGGTCAATGACTTTTGCTCTCTTTTATTATTATATATCTTTGTACAAGTTTACACGTATAAAATCATTAGATTTCTACGTAAATTCATGGAAAATCCAAGGTAAATTTCCTTTCCTCGTCCTCTCTCTCTCTCTCTCTTAGTCTAATTTCCTCTCGCTCTCGTCATCCAGCCAACAGGGGCTTCCAACAGGGTAGGAAATTAATTAAACCAATAGCTCCTACAGGGATGCTCGATTACATGCGAGTGGGCTTCCGAACGAATATCCCTTGATTCTGTCCGCTCGCAACTCGCTTACTCGACGAGTCGTGCTCCACTTTTCTACCGACGATATCGATGAACGACCGCACGATTCCTCGATACTGTGCAACCTGTATACCCGAGCCGTTACGTGCTCGTTGGCTTCAGCTACGTGCACCGGGTCCGCGCTTAGTTCTGCCACGACGAAATGTGCCGAGGCCTTTCACGCTACTGAATATAGATAAGCGCCTTTTCTTAGAGGAGGGCGCTTTTTTCCCTCCCCTCGTTTCTCATTCCTCAGCCTAAGCAAATATTTACCATTGCCCTCTTTCAATCTTCGCCAAATTCTCTATGTCTCACGTGCAGTGCGCGGGGCAGACTGTTTCTCGACGTGGAATAAAAATCAGGAGAAAAAAATATAAAAGTATCATAGTACATAAATTTACTTTGTATTCCATAATCGGAAGCTTGACTAAATTCTCCTTTATTTTCTCTTTTTTTTTTTTTTTCAGAACGAAAGCTCTTCGTGGGTATGCTCTCGAAGAAGTATGGAGAGAACGACGTTCGGAGTATGTTCGGTGTTTACGGAGCGATCGAGGAGTGCACTGTGCTCAGGGATAATGCCGGGCAGAGTAAAGGTTGCGCCTTCGTCACCTTCGCCAGCAAACAGTACGCCATTAACGCCATCAAGGCCCTTCATCATTCCCAAACGATGGAGGTAAAGTAACTTCCTATGCTCTTCATTATTCTATACTGCTATTACGTATCTAGTCGAATAACTTTGAATTAGCTGTTTTCTTTTTGGTACTACGCGGATTTCTGGCAGCGTTCAAGATCGTACAACGGTAGTGCCGAAAAACCATTTTGGAACGGTTATCCTTATACGTTTGATCACGAGGATGAGTGCAGGGACTCCAGTAGTTGAACGACGTCCTTTGGTACTCGCATCCTGGCGCACATACCCTGACGTGCACACGTACACGGGATATACTCATCTCGCTGTAAAAATAGTGAGGGCCCGAGATTGTAGCGGCGTCGTTAAGCGTCGGCTCGTTTCTTTTCATAGCGAGGCGGCGGTTACACGCTCGGCGGACATTGGCTCGGTGCCACTATCATCCTAAGAGCATCCACACCCTGGCCGAGCCTATTGGTAATACCGATTTAACGTGCAAAACCCGTTCGAAGAAAGAATAGATCTGGAGTGTAGAACCTTCGCGAATCACGTTCATCCGACAGCCATCACGTTTATTCGACAGTCGAATGCTATATCGACGAATGTTCCAATCAGCGATACCAATCGGGAAAACAATTCCGATTTCAAAATCCGCGCCGTTCCCAGCGTCCGATTTTCTTTCCTCGATTTTATCGTCGACCGCGGATACTCTGTTTACAGATAGTGGAGGCACCATCGCGAAACCCGGTTTCCGTGAACGGATAACGGCTCCTTTTCCAGCCACCGCCCGAGTACTGCATCACTATTGCATGCGAAGAAATGGAATAGCGAAGCCGTCTAGGAAACTTTAATCAACTCTTCCTCGCGCATTCTCACCGGCCGCGTTACCTCCTTGCGCTTCGCTATTTGCCATTTGCCATTTGTTCTTTCCATTCTTTACCTCCTTCCGCTTCTCCACGATCCAGTTTTCTCGGCTGGAGTATGCTAGCCTGTTTCCCTCTCTCTCGATCTCTCTCGGTCGTGCAAAATCTGTCCCCGCTGTCTTTCTCGTGGACCGTTGTCTCGCGATTATAAAAATAACCGAACGCCAAGTACCTGAATTTCCTATGATCTTTCAGCGCTTGAACTGTCTACGCTTAGTCGAGAAGCTCTTCGGTACACGTAGAAACGTATAACGTCCCTGTCTCTCCTGGGATCGTTGCAAGTTCACGGTTAGAGAACCATACCGAATGGTATAGCGAGCCTGGAAGTATGCCGCAGCACAGGAGTAACGCCGATTTCATTTTAATATCATGAATATTTCCGGTGCCAGGAGGAACTTCCTCGAAGTTGCCTACCGCGATGAGTTAACCCAGAAGATTGCATTTTCTCTTGCATTTTGTTATCGCGACGTGCACGTTGCTTTTTGTACCCTTCGTGCAATTCGTCTCGGGTGAAAGGTCACTCTCAAGAATTTCGTTATTACGATGAAGTTGAGCATGCATTATTCCGACAGTTGAAGACTGCTGCGCTAACCGTAGATTCCGCTTAAACCTGCAGGGTTGCTCGTCGCCGTTGGTTGTGAAATTTGCGGACACCCAGAAAGAGAAGGACCAAAAGAGGATGCAGCAGATACAAGCGAGTCTCTGGAATATTGCTGGTGTCAATATGACACCGCATTATTTAACAACCGTAAGTATTCGCTATAGCAATACTCGCCGTTCATGTATAGTCATTGCTGAACTTTAAATAATTCATCATCTCTATCGTCAAGCACGAGCAAGATTTCGTATCGTCAAAATTGATTAGGACTGTCTCTATCGATTTTAGAACGACACGCACACCTTGGCGCCGGCCTCGTTGCAGCTTCTACAGCAACTGCAAGCGACGTCGAGTGCCGCGACTCCAGTGGGCGCAAGTGCCGGGGCCAGTGCGCTCTCGAGTGTTCAACATCAGCTGTTGCTCCAGCAACACTTGGGTCTTGGCGCGGCAACGCCAACGCCAGCTGCACCGGCAGCGGTACCCAGTCCGCCAGAGATCAGTCAAGCTAATCTTCAAGGGTTGGCTACGCTCGCATCCCTGAGCAACAGCGCCGGTGAGTATGGTCAGTGTCTCAGAGCTTTTCTTATCATTTCACTTTATTCATCTTTGATCTTCCGTGCATCCTTTCTTCCTCGAAAGATATTCTCTTGGCGGCCTCACAGAGGAATCCGCAATATTTATTTACGTGCAGGGAAGATCTTTAACGAATCGACGGCCGTGGTCTTACAGAGAGACGAAAAATTATTTTTCATTGTATCATAGCTAACGCAGGAGTCTCTCCGATGAGTATGCAGAACCTCGTCACCCTTGCCGCCATGACGGGTGGCAACGGCAACCTTCAGGTTTCTCCCAACAGTGAGTACCGGCCGAATAGGAAATTCTGGTTCTTTGTGGTATCCAATAACGTCATTTATTAAAAAGTGGTACTGTTTAACAAGTTAATTACTCTGCGACAATTATTCGTTAGTGGTTTGCATGCAATGGTGTCGTCGCTTACGCTTTCGTTAAAATTATACTTTTTTTTTTATTTGCACGTTCGGAATAAGAGCGGACGACGATGTCGATTTTTTTTTTTTTTTATTAAGTTTCCTTTAGGATCGCACTAGACACAAGGTATTACTGAGGCATGCTGACCTTGTGAACGTCTGTGTTTCAGCGCTGAGCGGGTTGGCGAATTCGACAGCAGGTATGTCGCTATGTACGTGTCGCATTGCCTGGTACAGTATTAACCATTACTAAATTAAAGTTAACCGATAACCACACGAGGGAGCTTTAACAATTATGACAATTTTACATCCGTTTCGCTTGATCATCGTAATCTGTACGTTTAATGTCTCGGTTTTCCGCCGTCACACTGTGTTATACAGATTTAATGCAATTTCTCTTCCAATTAAAACATCAAGAGCCGAGGACAATCAGATTGCATAGCAGAAACAATACAATGATTGGTGCATACATTGCCGCTCGTTAGTCAAAATTCTACGTGAAACAAAATTTCGTTGATAAGATATTATTAAAAAAAAAAAAAAAAAAAAAAAATTACGTCCACATTTTTTATTATTGCCACGACGATTTTCTTAACGATGCAATTCTTTTCCGTACATAGCCGCCCTTCTTGGAAAGACAGGAAGCACAGGTGAGAACACTTGTCGTACACGCACCATCGCTGTTGCAATTAGCGAATCTCTGATAGCATCACATATTAACATGACTCGAACACTGTACCGGAATCCTCGTTTGGCTTACATTTAGACAGTCTTCCAATCCCAAACGACAACACTACCCTTAGTCGTGCGTAGGTGCTTACTTGCACAACAGTGCACTAATTACTGTATGGAGCAACTCATTATAAATATATCTCAATATATATACTATATACACACACATATATCTATGATGCGCGTCTAATATCACGTTACAGTCGATGCTTCTACCTAACCCTTTGCCACGTAGTCCGTTTCCGTGCTCTAATACGTGTCTAGCCGGCAGCATGCGGCACCGTTGCAAAAGAGCTTACGATCGATCATTTTCATGTGTAATACTAGAACTAATCGAGCGTGCTTGTTCGGAGAATGTGCTTGTATACGACGAACGTTCATCAGTTACGTTCGCGCACTTCCGTAGACCGATTTCTATCCCTGCGGAAGTTCGTTCGGCGTATATGCTGTATAATTAGTCAAAGTACCAGAGGAAAGCCCTGCAGCTTTCAGACAGCAAGAGCATGTCGCATGCGGCTTTACTATTCGCAAGGTTGCCGCTGCATTATCAAAATCGTCACTTTGTGAATCTCGATCGCCGGTCTGACAATTTCAGAGTCGAGCGTTGATCGATGATTCGTTTATTAATCGTACGTATTATCAATAGCCTTGTGCTCTTTCAGGGTCAACGGGTGGAAGTCTTAGTCCTGTTGCGTCGCTGGCGCTGAACTCCTTGACAGGGGCACCTTTAAATGGACTTCAGGACTCCTTGAACAACGCCTATTCCAGCTTGCAGCAGTATGCAGGTGATTATACATTGCCATGATTATGGAGTTTTTAGTTAGTCGTGGAGGGACGCGATTAGGCTAGAGTAAATGTAATAAAGAAGAAACCTTTGACAAGTTCACTTTCTAACAAGTACCTGTGCGCATTAAAGCTCTCATTGGAAAGACGACGGTGACCGTGGAAAAGAAAGAGTTGCATAGTGAGTAACACGAGCGTAACCTGCCTGCATAGTCGTATTTCCGCATCCGTATCCATATCCATTGTCCATGTCCATGTATGTCTCTACTACCCGTATAACTAGAGTCGGCAGAGGTATGCCGGGCGATAGCGTTACGTTTTACCGACAACGTCAAAGATCCTGAATTTCTAAAACGTATACTCTTCCGCTTACAGGGTTTCCGACGTTCACGGGCGCAAGCGCGGCAGCGGCTGCCGCAGCCGCGGCGGCGGCCGCGGCGCAAAACACCAGTACGGGTCCAGCGGGAAAGCAGATTGAAGGTCCCGAAGGTGGTAACCTCTTCATCTACCATCTTCCGCAAGAGTTTAGCGACACGGATCTTGCTTCTACCTTTTTACCCTTTGGTAACGTCGTTTCCGCCAAAGTCTTTATCGACAAACAGACAAAAATGAGCAAGTGTTTCGGTAAGTCATCCTACCATGATAATTTATAATTTCTCTGTACAAGTACCTACTGTCGATATGGATAATACTTTTTTTTTTTCCCCGATGCTCACAGGTTTCGTCTCCTACGATAATGCAGCGAGTGCACAAGCAGCTATCCAGGCGATGAACGGTTTTCAAATAGGCACCAAACGATTGAAGGTCCAATTGAAACGATCTAAGGAAGCATCCCGACCATACTAGCCGATATCAAGGATCGTTCGTAGGTACTACACTACCAAGGACTAACCGGGATTATTGACTGCTTAGAGATTTAGGCGACTTTACCTAGTCACTGTACATAATAGATATGTAGAGGCTGCGATCATCTCGATGATCGCACGGTAATGTGATACTGGTTGGATCATTCTAACTTTGAAAAGTATTACGTCAAACCCATTTCCGTTTAATCAGTGCTAAGGTGACGCTTACTGGAGCCTCTTCAATGGAACGCTCTCTAGTCGATCAGTATTTCTTCTTTGCATGAGATTCAAGATAACGTAAGCTTTTACATGAAACAATCAAAAGGATATATACGAAAGTAGATGAAAAAAAAAAAAAAAAAAAATTTTTTGAAAAAAAAAAATACACAACACGTGCCCATTTATTTTCCGTACTGCGATCCTTGTCCAACGTCAAGATATTTAGATCCTACAAAAATGTCCATCCCTTGGTATAATGATGCCATTAGTGTCATTTCAAAATGGCTGCGTCCCCTCAAAAAAAAAAAAAAAAAAATTTATCTTGACAAATAGAACCTAGTCGCACTTTTAGCGTTGCTGTGATATTTCGGATTTTATCGATGCGAGTGGATTGTGCCAGGTATACAAAAATGTCGACCAATTAACGCGATAGAGTCTTATGAACTGGACCAATCCGTACTCACTCGTTAAGCCGAGAAGACAATGACTTATTTAGAAAAGTATTATTCGCTACTGCTCGCTCCGCCTAACGATCCATCACTCTTTCTTCCTAGCAAATCAAACTATTTTTTTTTTTCATATCTATTTCTCGTTCTGTTATAACTGTATGTCGTAGTTACGTGTTATCACTTAACGCTCTTAAAGTATTCCTTGGGAGGGTCGAGGGGGTTTGGGGGGGGTGGAATACGACACGTTACTCAACTTAGAGATCTTTTTCGCACGCGGAGTCGTGCTCATTTACCATGCACGTGAACCTTTCGATGCCCGATACGGAAACACCATTCCTCCCAACATTTCGCGATATCGTACGGCATCCGTGCGTTCTAACTCTGTTTCGTGCTTTCAGTGTTACTTCGTTGCCCGAGTTAAACGAGCGCCACGCTGCCGTGTGTTTAATTATTCCATCCCTTTTTTTTTTTTAGATATGTATATACATACATGTACAGGGTGATTGTGAAGTCTCTTCCCACATTTGAAATCGAATATCTTGGAACAGAGTGAATTATGATCGGCAAGATTATTTTGGAAATCTGATGAAACATAGTTGAAACCATAAACTTTTTGATAATGTCTATGTTTGGTTGATCTTGGAATACACCGTTCGAAGGCCTTCGTTTTTTATAGCGAGACGATACTTTATAGTTACCCTGTACTTCAGTACAAATCTTGCAAGACTGTGCAACGTGTTTCACGTGATAATCATTAGGTTCATAGTTTAACGGCGCTGCCGAAGCTTTTACTAGTTAGAACTAACATCGCCGTGTGTTTGGAGGGTTGGTGCCGGCCGACGGGCAAACGGGGCTAAACGGCTCGCCTTTAGTATTACCTGAGAAATTGATCTGTGATAACAAAGTAACGAATATTTGCTCTCTGAAATAAAGCGAAGACGGTGACAATCGTAAATATACAGCCAATGGGAAATAAGCTTTAAAGATGAGTGTTCGATCGCGACCAGTGGCGAACCGTGGGCCGACGTGTGCGCGGTCAACGAGGATCGAATGATTCAAGGGTTGTAAAAGAGATTTTTATAGGTAAAATGAAGAGCTAGCAGAAAGGTAGATGGCGTCGATAGCAGAGACAGTGGAAGTCGTGATCCTCGTTGCTTCCGTTTAAAAAAAAAAAAAAATGGCGGAACGGCAAGGCGCCCAGGAGAGCATCCCTTAGCGCGCCATGTTTTTCGACGGTGCGCGCTCAGGGTTGCTACGAGAGTGGTATTTATTCGGTGTGGTGGTGACTAACCTGTCCGTGTGTTTGTTTGTGTGCCAGCAGGTGGCCTGTGACGTTGTGACCGTGTACTCTCGACCGGAGTCGCCGTACCATGTCTGTCTCAGTCAGTCACGATTCAATCTCTCGATCAGTCTCTGTGTTTGTCGGTGCCTATACGACTCTATAATTTTAATCACAACACCTTCCTCAGATCTTTCCTTGGCATCCACTTCAATGCTCCGAATTTACCTCTAAAAAACATCACCGGACTCGACTTCGTTCCACTTCATCCCACCACCAAGTTCCAGCCAAACCACCTCGCCAATGAACCTTCTACTTCAACAACCATTTTGAAGTCTCACGGTGTTCTATATTATATGGATTAGTACGAGATCCAGGATGGATCTCTATTGATCTACGGATCGCATTATCGTACGTGGAACGGGTCGGGAATCCGTGACCGCGAAAAGTTGGGGTGCAAGTGCGCGAGTAACAAGTATCTTCGGATCGGAGAAAGGTAACGAAAACAGGATCAGATCGGTCGATCGAGTAGAGGAACGCAACGTCAAAAAATAGTAGGGACTAAAAAAACGAAATGCGTGGCTATTTTTTTGCCAGATGCGATTAGCTTTGATCGACGCCACCTTTATTCCCGTATGTACATATGTGTGTTTGTTCGTATGTATATATACGTATGACTGCATACGTATCCTACGTATATCTATATACACGGGTACGCGTCGTGACGTACGCGTGTATACACATATGTGTACCTGTGCACAGTGGGCGTAAAATCGCTATCGCCATAGAGAATATTAAAAATATATTGATTATACGAAAGAAGCAAGATAGCATATATTATTATATAAAATTAGATATATTAAACGTTGACTGAAAATTATTTTTATTGGATAATTATCGGAATCGGGGGATGAACCGGGTGGAGGTTTAATCCCCCTACGTGACTCGGCAATGCTCGTCGTTCGTTACGCAATATGTCGTCGTCGTGGCCGCGATCGTCGTGATCGTCGTGCGCGTTTACAGCCAGCGCGCCAGATATAAAATTCATTCACCTGTATAAACGACAATTTATTATCTGAAGTTCTTGGAAATATAGTGAAAAAAAATGAAGAGAAAAAAAAGAGAAAAACTAAGCAAGATGAACAAGAGGTATAAGAGACACTTTGTATAAAAGACTTTGTATAAGATTGTATAATACAATCGGGATTATAGGATCGCGTAAACGTTTAGGCGTGCGTACGCGTATGCGTCCGTCACTTGTATCGTTAGTTGGACTCCATTGTTTGCACGGCATGTCGGATGCCTTACGTGGTGAACATCGCAAGTCACATGATCTCTAATTTTGGCCGCAGCTACGAATAAACGCGTGTAAGTTATCATCCCAATCAAGTAAAAAAAAAAAGGAACCAGACATACGCGATCCCACGAAAATATCCCTAGATCCGAAACTAATTCAATCACGAAGCGAGAAATCACTGTCGCTCGACGCTACCCTCGTCCAAAGTCTTTCCTTTTACTTTTTCAATTTCCCTTTACAATTTTCTCACGCAGTATTTTCCATTCTCTCCAACAAACTTTCTTTTAGTTTCTCCGAAAAATTGCTGGTCCTCTCCGTGTCCAATTACTTTTTCCCAGATATACATTTTCATCAGCAACGTTTAATTCCCTTTGCGCCAAATCATCTTTAAAAATTTTGCCTCGCCACACCCTGACTTATTCTCACTGTTGGACGATTCCGCGGAGTCGCAGTCGTGGTCAACGTCGTCGTCGCCGTCGTCCAGCCTGAACGACGTCGAGTACGCGAGGGGCGAGGAGCGATTGAAGAAATCTGACAAATCTGTCGCATGCGCAACCATCTCCTTACTTCAACAACCTTTTGATACCTTGCTTTTAACCTCTGGTGATTATCCGGCTGTCACTTGTGCCGGTGCAGATGGATAGACGCTCGGTAGCACTTAATAATTTTTCTTTTTCTTTTTTCTTTTTGTTCAACTTAAATCGCTATCACCGTACGTCGATACGCACTTTTACGTTACTCCCATTTTTCTCTCGTCACCGTGTATATGTATATATATATATATATACATATATATATATATGCATATTGTATCAGACCAAATCACGGGGGATACCGCTCCGACAGAGGAATCATAGGGATTTTATTATACGTATGTCGGTCGCATAATGTTTTGTTTTTACAGTGGAGAATGTAATTATTTTTGTTTTTCTTTTGAACATCAGTCAAACTGTTTTAGTAAAATTGTAACGCTCTAGTACCCTAAGGGATTTCTGTTTAAGCGGTTACCACCGTATCTTCGGCTGGCCAAGCCGATAGAAGCTCCGAGCAAGATACCAAAGACGTGTCTTACGTTGATTAACCGATGTACTTACTTGCAAAGCTGACTAAGAATGACTAATTAACACGTTAAACCAATTGACTAACTCATGGATATCGAGCACACGATGGAAAAGAAAAAAAAATAGGAACCTAGTCATAACTATCGTTATATCATTGACGTCGTAATCGTCATCGTCATCGTCATCGTCTCATTGCCGCCGTCGTCTGCCGTTTTCGTCATCGTGATGGTCATCGTCGTCTTCGTCGTCGTCGTCAATCGTCATCGTGATCGTCGATTCGGATCATCGTCACCGGCATGAACGTCACTATTGTTACTGCTAATACTTTTGTATTACCGCTCTTATTATTACCATTAACGCGCTACTGCTAATGCTGTTGTTACTATTATTCATTATTAATATTATTACTGTCATTACTGTTGTATGTGACTGTTACTACGATGATGATCAGAAGTATTGCCGTTATCGTTATTACATGCTAGATCGCTTGGTCATCATTACCATAGACTGTGTCCTATCTTTGAGCCAATCTTAGTCACGAATGGTCAAACAGCACTTTGACTATACTAATAACGTCGAATGACAGTACTGGCCAAATCGATCATTGCCATTAGCGAAAATCATTCACTCTTCATTTTATTACAAGCCATCAGGCACTCATCAGTCAAAGGTCATATTCGATATGGTTTATGGTAATGACGGGCATTTGTAAGATCCGCACGAGCGTATTTCTTTCGAGATCGTTCAATAGAGATACATAAAAATGTACTTACATGTCAAATGTGCGGCGATCGATAGACTTGCTTTCTTTGTTCAATCCAAATTTGCCATTATTTTTTTCTACTCTTTTACGTAAAGAATGTCTAATGTATTCATCGACGTAAAGTCGCGCGAAACATTTCGATTCTGAGACAAACAGAGTGCGTGGAAAAAAAAGAAATATGAAAAACTCGTGCGATAAACTCGGAATACTCTCGTGCCATTAATTGAGCGATCGATTGCTTATGTTTCGACATTAGACGACATTTCGCGATCCAGTGCGATACGATGCGATACGACGCGTACATAAGGTTATTATTCAATGGTGTTGAATTATCGTTACCAATCGTTGAATGTTCGTAAATTGTAATGGTTTACGTTGACGAGCGGATAAGGAGCTAGTTTTATAGAGTGTACGTCGCAGAAATCTAAGTTTAATTAGTTTATATTGGGATGGCATGATGGCGCGATTGCATGGGGTTCGCTCTCCTACGTCATATCCGGGAGCACGAGCACGTGTTTCTTATCACGCCGGTACAATCTTGATCGCGACCCGTCGCCATTATCACCACTGACCCTTCCCATCCCATCCCCCTCTCTCCCCAATTTATTATCATCATTGCCGGCATTATTATCTATCGTTAATTCTTCTATTACTTGTATCGATCATTGTCACTAATATCGTCACTACCACCATGCCCCCCCAAATCTTATTATTATTTTTACCGTCGCTATAGGTATATTTGATAGTGCTAATATTACTACTACACGCTACGGTTACGAGTACTATTATATATATATACACATATATTATTATGTTATTACTATTATCACGAACGTCAAATTCTTATTATCGTTTACAGCTAAAAGTTATTTGTTTTATTCTTCGTTTTGTAGACATGTTTATTTTTTTTTTTTCCTCCCATTTGACGCTTAGTACGTCCGTTATTAAGACGACACGCTGGGATTATGTCATGCGCGCGCACGTGCGTAGAACGTCACTTGAAAGAGCGTACGGAGTGTCATGTAACGAGAGATACACGTTTCTATCTCTTCTTTTCTTCGTTGAACCACGTTCTTACATTTTTCTTATGTCCGTCTGTTATTCATACGCAATCTTTTTCTCGCGACGTGAAACGAGAACCGACGCCAGTTATTGTAGAGAATAAATGAAACCAAAGGTGTAGACAAGAAATCAAAAATGGAGAGCGCAACTTCTCCTCGCGAGATAAAGGAATCTAGTATTTAAGATGCGCTCTGTCATCCCCCGTGACGTATTAAAATTATACGCCGATCAAATATTGTTCGACGACACGTCTCGCGGTGGGGCGATCGAAAATTGCGACTGGGTAGCCCGGTACCGGAAGTTTCTTCGTTTGACGACGAATACTCTCCGGTCCTTCGTTATCGCTGACTTTAGCAATCACGGCATATCCCACCGTGCCATTTTTACGCAAGAGAACCGAGAGGTCGACGGATTGCAGTGCTGTTACTTCTTAATGTAGCATTATACGCGATTCCACCTTTTTTTTATGGCTGGAACACTTTTGGGCATTAAGGCATCCCCTATTACGCGTACTCCCCTTTGACTGGTATGCGATAAGAATTTTGGATCGAGGAATTTTCATTTTTATCAAAGGGGTCATTTTTCTTTTTAAAGCGAATCGCAATGCCACGTCTTCTCGGTATGATAAACTCGGTCAGTATGAGACGTATGTCAGATATCAATATATTTATTTTGTTGGCTTATTTTTTATTACTTATTTTTTTTATCCCTCTTCCCCCACTTTCCCCGTCCCGATACAACTTACGGAACGGACCTTCTAGTCCATATTATTTCGACGTACCTACCATTGCTAGTTCAGTGCTATAATTTTTCTATAACTAATATAACCGTTGCTGGAGTCAATATACGTCAGAACGTCGAGAGATTGTAAGATTCTCGTGCCAGGAAACATTAAATGGAAACGGACATGGAAGCTTGAGATATCTTAGCCAATGAGCTTTTTCAAGATTCTTCACCGGCAATCACGTGAGGTTCGTGTAACTTTTTTGTTTGCCCGACAAGGTAAACTGATCTCCACCTTTCCCGTTACATAATAATTAGTATCCGCGCATATCTTACGATGGACACATACCGTATGTAGGCTGTATCACCTATGTTTTAAGAGTATTTTTCTGTACGTAATAAATTAGTAATTGCTACAGCCCGAGTCACTTTGTGCTCTAGCCGCATACATGTATACACGTACGCTACAATTGATATATTTATATCGATAGAGACGCGCACATTCTCTGTGAGCAGGGACACACGTGCTTTTCCACGTGATGGTGTTGGAACGTGAAAGCGATTGATGGCTTTGATTCACGGATTGCTTTGTATCTAAGGTTTGTAAGCTGTTATTACTTTACTGTGAGCTATTTGAGATTTTGCGATTCGGAGGAGTCAAAAATCTAATTGGGTCAACCGTTTTTCCTATGCACTCGATTTTCTGGTAATATATCATTGTACACTTTTGAAACTTTATACATCACGGAGTCAAACGAAATCGAATGGGGAAAGAACTTTTGAAAAATTATATAACAGCATTTGTATAAAATTTCACGGAGATTCATGTAAAAGCGGGGTGTTTATTATGTCAATAAATGAACATTTTTACACTGTCATTGAGAACTGTGTACAAATTGGATATGGAAATTTTGAAATTCTATAGATATCAGTATACTTATGTGTAAATCTGCTGTCATCACGGGAACGATGTATTTATATAGTCGTGTGGTAAAATAGTTTTCCTCGCTGCGCGTATTCGATCATTTTGAGACTTTCGAATCGCATATGAATGTCTATTACTTCGAGGGTGTAATACGTTCCGTTGTCACGAGACTTAAGTTCGACCGGTATTCGGGTAATTATTGTGTACGTATATTGAGAAGAAATCGTGAGATCAAGACGAGAATTTTCATTCGGGCGAGGTCACAGTTCATCGTCAAAGAGACGTCGTATTGAAATTGGCGTCAGGCTCGTAAGGGAAGCAAATCACCGAATTTCAGCACCCAGTGCATTGTCTTGGCGTCGTAAGTTGAATACAGTGACATGCAATTTAAGTACTCACATTGACATAGTAATGTAACGATTTATCGCATAGCGTACGTTTATCACAACTAAGAGTCACTGTGTCTAAATAGTAACGATTTAGATTTTATATATTGCGTGCGAGAGTATAGACGTGTGAAAAAAAGTGTGTGTGAGCGCACCGCGCTGTAGTTAGGCTGGCAAGTTAATAAATCGTATTTTGGAATTAAATTTGGTCTCGAGTTTATTACGTCTATACGAGTGTAACACTCCAGATTTATTTTTTCTATATGTTGAGGGATAAAGGTAAAAAATATATATTTGGAACAAAACTTCTTTTTATACTGATGAAGGTAAGTTTTACTTCTTCTAATTGGATTCTCTTGCGTGTTTAAAGACAAATAGGAAAAGTACATCATTTACACAAGGAACTTTTACTTTTTTATAAATCTCGAGGATGAGCGACAGAGAATAAATTATATGTACAATAAAACGGATTTTGGAATAACTTTGCAGAATTCCAATTGCATTCGCTTCGTGTGGGATGATAATTTTGAAAAATTGACAAGTTAAAATCTTCCGACTCGTCACTTATACGTACGTGAATAAAACTTATGTATATTTGACAATTGCATTCCTTTGGTATTCTTGGAATTGAATATATGTATACTCATGAGATTCAAAAGCTAATTAAGCTAAGTTTTGCGTGGAACGCTCCCCCCACTCGCAGAGTCCTGCGCAACGAATTTGCGCGGACACAATTTTGGACAACTTCCAGTACTTCTAAATATTCTTGGACAGAATTTCTGATTTCTAAGTGTTAATATCTAACTTTATTGATTTAATGAATTATTTTAATATTCCAAACACAAATTTCAATTCAATTTTTATCTACTCGGTATATTTTGCGAGATTTTATATTTTGAATAAATTTGCGACGTAAATCAAGATCCAATAATATTTTGTAGTTTTGGGAAACCTTTATTGAATATTTCAAATTTTCAATCCCTCTGTGCAACTAATTTTTTTTCTTTTCTTCTCTTCCTTTTTCTTCTTGTTCCTTTTTGGCTTTATGACCTCGTAGACGGTTAAGTGCCAGGAAATCAGTTGTCACTACCGGGCTTCTGTACGAATGCTTTCGTCCTCATGCATCCGAATCATTATCTAACATTCAATAAATAGAGAAATTACGTTCTCAGCCATGGTAGAATGAGACAAGGTATATTCAGTTCATGGACACATTTTCGACCACTTCTGCGCAGCCCGAAGATTCCGCCATTTTTCAGTGTTCTATGTTTATATCGTGATATGTGTAACATCCCATAACCCCTCATAATCTAATCCTGAGCGTATGCGAAATGTATGCTGAGATTTGTATTGTGCATAATAATGGCAACAATTTCAATAACAATGCCGTCGTGTGCAGTGAAAAGTTGCAATAATAGAACGGAGAATAAAAAAAGTGTGATTCCTGATCTCCGAAATTTTAATTTTAAATTGGTAGAGCTAAGAAATAAAAATAGACGGAAAAATAATGATAAAATAAGTAATACTAAATATAATTATACAAAATCCTAAAAATATGTTTAAATATATCCTGTTCCCTCCGAAGTTTATTATTATTTCCCGAGTTGCTCATACTAATCTAAAGCATTTATTATTTTTCACAATGTATATTTTTTTCATTCTGTGACAATTCATTGTTTATTTTCTTAAAATACATTATTTATTTGTGAATCGACATAGAGTATCACTTTTTAATGAAACATGCTGTATTTAGTTGTAATAGGAAAGGACTCGCGGTGAATATTTAAATAATTTAATTATTCACATAATTTAAATATAACCATAATTATAAATTTACTATTTATTTCACTTTTCAGGGCTCTATAAAATATTCAGAGGGATGAAATTAATTTTAATTAGAAATAATATTTGTTACGGCAATTTTCAACAGTTAAAACTCTGCGCCTTGTTTCAAATTACGCGGCAACAATGGTGGAATCTTCGGGCAGCAGCTCATTGGTTCTCTGCGACGTAGATCGTCTTGCTTCTAAATATTTTTCTTCTATGTTGGAGATCATGTTCGAAAATATCCGAAGGTTGCCGAAACTAGCCGAAAGTTATCACCTATATTTCGCAGCGCGTTTAACGTCAGTTTTACTGTTGCTGGTGATTACTGGCGCTATTCTGATTTTGTGAGTAGTTGCTGCTCAGGTCGAGTAATTGTGTAGTTCAACAACGAAAATATGGCGAGTGCGTTAGGTGCAGTAGGTTGGGAAGGTATATTTTTCCACGTCAAACTATTCTCTGAGAAACAGTCGGAAATTTGATCTATAGTGAAGTGAATAAGCGCTATTTTTCCTACTAAATTATGCGTTCATTCATTAAATAATATAAGTTTTATTATAACACTTTTATTATTAGAATATGATGGTGTTTAAATACGAACGTAGATACAGATAATTTTATGTACACGTTGAGACATCCACGAATTTGACAAACTGATGATACTTTTGTTCCGTCATTTTATTTTGTTTCGATTATTCCGATTGTTAACACTATGTTTCCAAAACATGTATTCTAGATTATAATGTTCTGAATAGTGTCAAAAAATATAACTCACTCTGACTCTGTATTAACAAGTTTTAACGGTTGGTAACCTTTAAATTAACTGATGCTGCAGACTTGAGAAAGCAGGCAAGACATTTGGAAAATGAAATCGATGCAAAGCTCGTAGCTTTCAGTAAGTTGGGTGTAAACACTGGTCAAGGTCATGCTAGTTCAGAAACAGTACCTCTCTTGGACGAGGAACATGTCTTTGAAAATATGGCTTCAGAAATTGAGGCTTTACTTGCTAAAGTAAGCAAACTTTATCTATACTCTGTTAGAAGTACAGTGAATACGTTTCGATTTATTTATATTTATTGCAGCTTACAACGATAAATGATGGTATGAGTGAAGTAAAACCAAGTGGAGCAGCCATGCTACACACGATGCAACGTCATAGAGAAATACTGAAAGATTACAAGCTTGAGTTTAACAAGACACAAAATAACTTCACAGCTAGAAAAGACAGAGAGGACCTTTTGGGCAGTGTTCGCAAGGAAATTGAGTATGAGGAAGCATAGCTCTGTTTAAAATTTTTAAAAACTACTTAATATAACTTCACAGATGGTAACTTACTACATATCTTCTTTTTTCTCTGAATTATAGTAGCTACAAGAGTGCCAGTGGCCTAAACAGAAGAGACATGTATTTAAAGGAAAGTCAGCATATTCACAAGTAAGAAAACAAAATTTACATTCTATGATTCATTTAATAATAAAATTATTAATCTCAAATATTATTTGTTCACAGTTCCGATCGTCTGATCAATGACCAGATAAGCATAGCCGTAGAAACAAGAGATCATCTTATGTCACAACGTCAAGCATTTAAGAGAATTCAGACGCGTTTTAATGACATATCGAACAGATTTCCAGCAGTAAACAGTCTACTGCAAAGGATAAACTTACGAAAGCGAAGAGATTCTTTGATAATCGGCCTTCTCGTCGGATTTTGCACGTTTCTCTTGTTGCTGTACGCTTTCCATTAATATTTCATATTCAATTTGAATGCTGTCAGCATAAACAAACTTTTCTGAAGAAAGTGCCCAGTTACTTTCAGTTATACTAAAAACCAAGGCAGGCGCAAAGTGATTGATATAGAGATATAAATCACACAATGAGTAAGCGTACATAGGACTGGCACAGGGGAACAGAAATCATACGTACAGATATTTAGATAAAGTGAATGATTATTCCCGTTTCTTCTTTTTTCTCTTTAATTTTGTAAAATTGTATTATAGAAAATCGGAAGGATATATATATACCTGGAGCATTGATGACCCAGCAGTGACCGATTATTTTAATAAATATAAACTACAATGACTGAAGGCATTTCTTTAATTCTTGTCCCATTGGTCGTATCTCCAGTTTACACAGGATACAGAGGTTGAATGCGCGTACACGCACATGTATTTTTGACTCCAGTTTCACACAGGGCTTATCTGATCTTACATTTTAACAGAAATTTCACATAGCATAGCGCGCGTACATGTAGTATATACAGGTCATTCGAATGAAGCGCACTAAATGAAATTTTCATGATTTCTATGATGAAACCAACTTCTTGCGATATAGTGCCTCTTGAACGACCCTATATGTAACATGACGAACGCATTGGCCCAAATCATTACAGCTCTTTAGAGCATGATCGACAATACCACTTTTGAAATTCGTATAAATTCAGGCCGTAAGATTGAATGTCCTCCTAGCACATTCCATCTTTTACTTTTATTTTCAAGTAAGATTTCCTCAAAATGGTATCGAGAATAGAATTAGTAATACGTCATTCTATTTAAACAGATATGTTCTAAGAGTCCTGTTTTGCCACCAAACTCTTGAGTCACACACACATTAAACAAAGAAATAAGTTTCGCAAAAGTAAGAAAATCCTAAAAATTTCGTTTCGTGCAATAACAACTTAATAAAGGTAGGACAAATAAAGAATATCGTTCGAATCGTATTTCTCTTCTTCCTTCTTCCTCCTCGTCAGTTTAATCTTCTTTTCTCTTATCAAAACAAAAGCAAATTTTTTTAAGTTTCAAACGATATCTCTGCCTGCAGTACATAAAACACGATTATCGTGGAAGAAAAATGATCGTGAAAAAATAATGAGGATGCTTCGTCGAATAATAACATAAAATCCTTCGCGCTCGATAGATACTCTTCGAATACTCGGCACAAACGAACAAACATCTATTCAATATACACACGAGGAGCGTATGACTACTATACTTAATGCTTTGTCGAATATAAATATATCATGTGTGTCAGGCGAGTCTATGTTCTATATGTTAATATTAATAGTAATCGAAGCAGCAGCATCCCCGAGGATCAATAAATTTGATGCTTCTAAAAAATTAAATAAGACAATAAATCGAAGGATTTCCAACATCCAATTTAGTCTCGATTTAACTTTAGGTAGCATTGATGACATGATCCTCGACAATGATAGTGATAGTAGTAATGTATTAGTTAATCATAGTAACAGTAGTATATAATAGTAATGGTGGTAGTAGTAGTAGTAGTAGTAGTATAGTTTTGTAGCAGTAATTAGCAGCAGAAATAGTAGTAGTAATAGCGATGATAGTAGTGGTGGTGACAGCAGTAGCGTTAGAAGTAATATAGTACTAGAATGGTAGAAGCCTATGATAGTTGTAACAACAGTCATTAATAGTCGGAAGGTCCACCTGACAGATCATCGAAGAAGCCACGAATGAAATATATTCATAGCCCACGTTAATTTCTAAATAGTTTTGCATACGTCTCTCTCTCTCTCTCTCTCTCTCTTCTAATATCTTCAGTCGTACTGATCAAAGGATTCATGTCCTTCGCGCCTCCTTAAGGTATTACTATCTAAAATTCTTTAATTTCGATACCAACATAGACACAATACATCGTATCGTCAAGTTCATCTGCATCCTAGAATTTCTTACTGTTTATCCTTTTCTCCCTCTATGCACGATTGATCTACAGTGCGTAACGAGGAAAGAGGGATGTAGGTTGGCGCCTCACGTATTACATTTATGTTTCGTACATTGCACGCGAGACAATCATTAAAAAGAAGCCACTCTCGACTTTTAATAGTTTGAAACTCGCATCGATAGTCATTTAAATTAAATTAAATTAATTTATTGAACGATCTCTGGCAAATAAGTCTTATCGTTAAATATATAGGGTGGTTTTCTAATGTTGGACAAACTTATAGCATTCGAAAGATCGTACTAGCGACGATTTGAGACTAAATTCAAAGTAATGACCGGTTGGACTTGTGTTTCATTTACGTCTAGCTGTATCGAAGGGTCGTCGTTTGGCAGGGCGTATAAACGCGATTATATATATATAATTATATATATATAAAGAAAACAAGTAAACGACGTCACACGGCAATCACTACGTTATAATCGTCCCTTAAGTTTCTTTTCCTATCTGCCGTTTCTTGTTCCTCTTGATAGATCACGCTCTTCGGACATTCTCGTCCCCTGCCCGTGACTTCCTTAACGAGAATGTGCACCAGCTTACGACATCGTAATGCCATTATCGGTGATTTTTTACGAATTCACAAGGTCGACGAGTTACGTTCACACACTTAGGCATGCTCTCTTCTTCTCTTTCCTTCTCTCGTCTCATTCTCTACCGTGGGCGTAATTGTAATAGTAGACGGAGATACAAGTGTAAACGACGAACAAGTGGCGAAGCTTTGACCTATAGTTCTCCTGGTCGTACGTCCACACCTTCTCGCGCTACGTGTCTTGGTCCTTCCTTACCTAAGATAAGTAAAGTGTCGTTGAAGAACATAGAATAAACAGGGTAAAGACTGCTAAATTAATTATTTGTATTGGCGTACCTCCAAGACTATCGTTCTTTCAGAATGTTTGCTCCTCGGTCTTTTCAGCGTCGGCGGAGAGAGCTTGACGCAACGCCTCCATGCAAGTCTTGGGTATCAAGGTGCCGACGATTTTGAGGCCTTCGTCTGCAATAATCAAAAGGGAATAATACCATCGAGGTGGTTAGGTTAGGAATTCTGAACATTTTTTTTTAACGTTGTGAGGAAGGTAGATAGATGGGGGTAGAATTATAAAAGAAAGCGTGTAAATGCACAGGGGAAAGGCTCACCAGTTCGCAGACGAACAACCTGCATCTTGGAGTTGTGTCCAGAGCGTGCTGCAAGGACGTTCTCTACGCGACTCCAGACACTCAAAACAGAACCGGCAAGGACGTTGTAAGAACGACGACGTAGACCAACCTCACAGTCCATACCTAGCGTAGCATTTTTGCAATTGCCACGCCAGTAAGCGTGCGAACACGTGTCAACCGATGACTCGTATTGCTGCGTCCAGTGAGGCTCGGCTTCCTCAGAGGTCACTTTTTTGTACTTCTTCTCAAGTTCACCAAGGGTTTCCTGTCGCAGCTGTAAACCCGTGTTCGGCCTATAAACCATGTACAGTTGATCCTTTTTACCCTCGGCTTTCTTCTTCCCACCATCAACGGCGACCGCGAGAATAGCAGTTTGCTTGCCATTACGAATCTGATGACTCAGGTAGAAACCTTCTTTGGATCCGGCTAATTCTGACCATCTGTCCATCGCTTCTGACCAGCTCATACCTCTCTCGACGTGCACCACGTGCAATTCCGTCGGAGCTATTCCTGTCGCATGTTTTCGCAGAAATCGATAGAGCCTCACTCTTCGAACATTCTCTCCAGATGTACCCAGGTCCAAGATACCCATGTCGAAGCGTCCCATCTTCTTGGCTTGAGTGACAATCGCATTCAACGTGTCCGTGAAGTATTTGAATAAACGATTCTGTAGATCAACGGGCATCCCAAGGATCCGATTAAGGAATTTGGACATGTTATTGTAATCCTTGTCTAGTGTCAGAACACCTGGCATGTTCTCGCTATTACATATCAGGCCTACGCCCACCAGTGCGTCTGCTACGTCCTTGAAGAAGTCGCCACGATAGTCCTGCGGCGGTGGTACCAATGGTTGCTCGTATCTGTAATACGCAAAGCACGAAAGAATGTCAAATGGGTCACGATTGAGAATTAAAAAAAAAACCTACCCCATTATCGTTTTCATCGTAGCTTCCAGGGCAGCTCTGCCATACTTGTTGTCGATGTTGAATTGTGACAAATCACGTGTTTCGGTAGCACGACGATCTCCGTGGGTCAAAGCACCGAGACTCTCTAGCCTCTTGGCGACGATCGATGCGAAACGTCGTTCACCAGCGAGATCAGAGATCAGGAATATGTATTCCGGAGCATTAACCTGATTCGATCTGTGCGTCCTACCAAACTGTTGTATCGCCCTATCGGCGCTCCAGGGTAATTCCAAGGTAATGTGAACTCGACGCATCTGGTTACGTGCACGTCGATCGCTCTGCAGGGAAATACCGCTGCTTGCCGCCTCCGATATGATCGCCACGGTCTTCTCGCCGTCCATGAATCTATTAATCGAGAACACATAGTTGACGATTTTTCCTGCATCGATAACCTTGTCACTTGACGTACCTTTGTTTCTCAGTAAGGTTGAGCGTTTCCAGGGGTACATCGACTTCTGACCTGGACTCGTACTGGATTGCACCATCTTCAGTTTGTACCACGCGACCCTTTCTACCAGTCATCTCGGCAACGTTTTCTGGACCGCCGAGTTCATCGATCAGTTGATCCAGGGTGTTGGGTGGCAATCTGTCACCCAGGATCTCTATTTGCGCAAGAAGTTCCTCCTTCATGCTGCAGGCCCTCTCGATAGCGTCGCGAGGCGGTGCATGTGAGGTTTGTGACTGTGCCATCATGCTGGCAGCATTACTCTGGTTACCGGCACCGCCGTGGGCAGCATCCCCGTTTCTCTTGTTCCTACTCGTAGAGGTCTTGTGAGCGAGCATCGATTGAATTTTGTCTTGCGTGCTCAGCCTCTTCTTCGCCGGCTTCTTGTGTTTCTTTCCACCTTTCTTCTTTCGCCTGTCCCATGGATCTGCGTTATGTTCATGCGTAATATTTACATATAAATATTATGAAGGTGAACCTTTCAAGATGCGCTGCTTACGGATAGGAGGCGTTAATCAATATGAAAATCAAGATATAAGATGGTCAACAGAACACCCTGACTCGGATCCCCCTACTCACCAGCGTCGGAATCACTGTCGCTGTAAAATGGATTGAAGTCAGAGCTGACGTTACTCTCTTCGTCCGTGTGGTTGTCATCCTCGCTTTCGGTACCGCTTAATTTGAATTCGGATCCTGAGCTATGTCCACCGTTTCGGTCCTCCTCAGAGATCTCCTCCTCGGAAGACCAGGCGCGCACCTTCTTCGAGGCACGTTGCGCTGCTTGTCGGATGGGCTTTCGCTTCCTGCCACCGGCAGAACCTCCCGCTGTTTCAGTACCACCTTCAAGATCAGCAAGAGACGTTCGAGGTGGTTCCAATCCAAGCAGCCGATGTATCCTATTGCGGTCAGGGGCTGGGAAATGTTTTTCTACCAATGTTTGCAACACTCCCCTGCAAGATGCCAAATTCATTATTTTTCATTATCGCCTATACGTTGTCATTCAATCGATACGCAGGGTTTAAAAGTTAAATTTACTTGGCCGTGGAAACGAAGTCACTAAGTTCACCATCGTCGCGCTCGAGCTGCTCCAGAGTTCTGGCCTCTCCCGTTGACTGGAGACCAATGACAACGCACTTTCCGCATTTAACGGCTTCGCGGGCAACGGCCACAGCATGCTTAACCTTAGCCGCGATACACAAGTACTTGAAGAACCTCTGATGCGACGACCAAAACTGACCCCACATCGTCTTCTTCATACGATTCTCGGCATCTATCAGTTCCGCCGCTTCTTGAAATTTCTGCATCGCTTCTACCCACTAAACGAGTATGAATTTTTGTATAGATTATTTAAGAACATTCTATTTAAATTTAACAATTTTCTCTTTCCAAACGATAGAAATTTATATTTTTACTTTGCTATATCTTTATAGAGGAGTTCTCTCTCACCAGTCTAACGGAATGATCGTAGATCTTCGTAAACTCTTTGCTGAGCGGTACTTCCTCGATTTTGAAAGCTACACCATGGAAGCTGAGCTGCCGCGCGATGTACATTCCACGAAGTTTCATGTCCATGGCGACGATCTCCATGGCGCCGACGCCACGTTTCTCCACGGCCGCGATGAAGTCGTTAAACTCCGGAAATGGTGTGCCCTCGCCCCACATACCAAGACGTACCATGTAGGCCATATTCCTTGGTTCCGACGCACCGGTGGCACTCGCGTACACCACTCGCGATTTTGGTAGCTTGTTTTGAAGTTCCAATACCGTCAGACCTGGACGACAGTGTGTTATGCAAAGGAGTTAGAAGATTCCTGACAGATATCTTCGAGACGAAGTTACTAATGGACTGTCAAGTGGTTGCGAACCGGTCTTGGTGGGTTTTGAGCTGCCCGTGGGGCAGAGATTTTTCGCGCGATGACACTCGTCGAACACTATTAGCCCGTCGAAATCCTCTCCGCACCATTGAAGTAGCTGCTTCAAGCGGCTCTTGTACTTTCCACCGCTTTGCGATGATTCACCAATCAGTGCGGAATACGTGCTGAAGATTACGCCCTTCTTAACGTTACCGTTCACTGCTGATGAGATCTTGGCGTACTTGAACTTGTTCAGTGGATGTACCTGATTCGCATTAAATAGTTCAAAAGGACTTTGGCGTTCACATTGTCTATGTAAAGCGAAAGAGTCGCGTAATTAAATTTAGAGTTGCCAGATGTTCCACCTACCTCGATCTTCGAGGCGCCTATGTCCTTGAGATCTCTTTCGGCGTCGTATTTGAGATCATTCGATACGGAAACCCAAATGGCGCGTTTTCTGCCTTTCAAGTAGTTTTCGTAGATAACACCGGCAATGGTCCTACCCTTACCGACACCAGCACCATCCCCAATTAGAAATCCAGCTCGCGTACCATCAGGTAAAAGGTGTTCATGCTGCTGTGATGTGTACGTTATAGATTCGAGCTGAAGTGCAGAAAGAGCACCGGAACGTATCGTCTCTTCCGGGATTGACAACTTGTACCAGACATCTGTTGGCTCGACACTCGATAATGAGGCAGTTTCCACTACGGGGTCAGGATGTTTCTTGCCTAGTTTCACTGTGAATGCGTAAAGATGACAAGACACAAGTATGTTTATTGTCGAGAAGAAAAACTCATTGCGAACCCCAAAATGGCGAACAGAATTAAAGTAAACTTTCATACGTTTCGTTGGCATGTAATCTGCGTATGTCTCAGCTACACCCATGTCTTCGTCATCGACCTCCTCTTCTTCAGGCAATGTTGGCTGCATGCTCATTTTACTAGGATCACCAGAATTCATCCACAATTGCGATACAGCTTTACCTGTTTAAGGGGAGACCTTCTTTTGAAAATTGTTGATTTCCATTTGCCAATACAATGTTAATTTCTATCGGTGATGTTATTTTATCTTAGGTACTAAAACATAATCGTATTACTTTGACGTAATTAAACGTACCGGACAGTCCAGATTGCCAGTTTTGATGTGGACCATTCTGACTCAGGAACTGAACAAATGGGTTCATCCCACCCATTCCCATGAAGCCGCTCAACATGTTTCCCATCTCCATAGCTATGAGAGTATAAAATCCATGAGAAAACAATTTAAAAAGAAAAAAATTCAATAGAATACGAGAAAGCAAAAGAGTAACAGTGCATGAAAAATAGAAAATACACAATGCTAGCATAGATAAAAGCCAATTGAATAAATGTACCATAATTTTATTATTGTTAACGATGTATTATTTACACACAAGGTGTCGATATTTTAAGAGAAAATTAAAAAATGTGATTGTTAATCATATGATTGTTGTCACTGTCGGACTCAATTACCAATGAATTTCGTTGGGGAAGCAAAAAACTGAGAGCGACACATACCAGACTTAGACTTACTCTGCAGAAAGGTGGTTGGATTAAAATTCGCAAGATTCGCCAGGGCTGGTGGTAAACCATAAGGCCCACCAGCACCTAGCTGACCCATTTGTCCTAGTGGGTTTGGGTTCACGAAACCCTGTTGCCCACCTTGAGACCCTCCCACGCGTACCATCTCATACCCAGGAGATGCTGTCTTTGTAACCAAACCACCAGGGATTTTCCCACCCAGCTTCTGATTCAGTACTACGAACATCACACACAAAATGGTTTTAAGAAATGTTTCTCTGATGTATTATAGAATTATTGCTGAAAAATTAGCCTAACACCATGGACAACATTACTTTCTAGATTCTGTTGTCATACTTACTATTGATAGCTCCTTGGCCCTTGATCAATGGAGTTTGATCTAACATGTCAGGTTGTGGCTTCTCATCCTTAATATTAGCAATTCCTGCTGCTGTTGCTAGATCTTTACCTCCACCTAATAATAACACAAATATTTGCTTCAATATGTTTAATAGCTCTGAAGCAGGAACCTAATCCAAGGAATAGTTCTCTCACCTGGCACTTCAATTTTATCTGGATCCTCATCATCGTCAAAGTCACTTCCACTGCTGTCATCACTCATTGCATCTTTATAACGTCTAGTTGCCTACATAACAGATATTGATATTGATATTCCTGTACTGTCATGATATGAATGTCGATAAAAACATCAATAGAATAATGACATCAAAAGGAAAAACATGATAGTCAGAAAATAGTATAGCACTCAAAAATTTTGCAACAAAATTATGATCTGATACAATGTAATATGCTATAAAGTATATGCCAATGCTAAGTAAGTTGAATAAGTACATACTTATATTTAAATATACACAAAGAAATAAGAAACATGTAGAAACAGAATTCACACAATCATGTAAGAAAATAAATCAACATGAAATGACATGTAACAATAATAGCATGTGACATTATAAGGAAAGTATATAAGTGACATTTATCTGAATCACATGAAATACAATACGTAACAAAAAAAAAGCGATATGAATGGAAAATTACAACATATTATTAAGTATGTGAGATCAGTAAAATACCACGACAGTGATTTTTTTAGATTAGTGGCAAAATAAAATAAGAATGGAAATGTAAATGAAGATTCGATTGAAGGCGACGATAAGAAAATGCAGAGTCGAAGTTAAAAAAATTGCATATTTATATATTTCGCGAGATACTATAAAAATTCTAGGTTATTCGCTGTAACGCTGTCGGATGTGCCCAAAACACAAAGGTAACTCATGCGCGCGCGTTTGTCCTAACTGAACCGTAGTCTTTCGTGGTCAATCTAGGAAGAATGTAAAATAAGAGATACGGCGGGACGGAGGGCAGAGAAATAATTTTAAAAAAAAAACAAAGGGAAAAAGAACAACCCACCATGACAAGTTACGTATGACGCACCCGGCTTCGCGTCTAGTTTCTCACGAGAGCGAATTGCAACTGGAAAAAATCACAAGGCGAGACACAAAAACTTACGAGAAATAATACCGTGAACCCGTGAAACCTCCGCGAAAAGCGAAAAGATTAAACGCGACCTCGCTCTCTCTTTCTCTTTCTCCGATTCTCATGCTGCTGCACGAGTATTCGCTTTAATATTTTCAACCAACTCTTGTACTTTAATCAGCCTAAACGTCGGCGAGCGCGTCTCACAGATTTTTCGAGATGACAACTTGCAACAGAAGAACTTACTGTGCGCTTAGGCCGAGGCATTTTGCCGTCTGGCCGTTTACACTGTTCTATAGAGGCTACACCGAGCGTTCTGTGCAACCGTTTATAACCTGGATCAGTCTGGTTCAACCACCTTAAGCGCCTTTGCCTTTGACGAGCACGGCTTCCGCCATTTTAGCTCGCACGGCCCACGGTGCACCGCGCCGCGCCGCAAATACAAAAACACGCGTTCGCTCGGCTATGTTCGGACACATTCGGCTTCTCTCGGTATGATCTTACGAGAGGCAACATACAATGATGCCAAAGCTACAATGATAACGTAATGAGTATGCTGCCGGGTTTTCAATAAATACATTATTATCCGATAGGATTCTGATTATGTTCCACTAAATTATAACGAAGGATCAATAATTAGTTATATGGGCAATAATTGTTGTACATGAACAACCATCAGTTCATCCAAATTATGATGCAAATATTGGGAACATCCTTGTCATCTTTATCAGACATATGACGAAAGACAATGATAATTCGCGAGAATTGCAGCCATTTAAAAGGTATCTATTATCAAATAATAAGTTACATCAAATTTGACTTTATTATCATAAATGAGTTCAGTTGTTTGTGAGAATTATACAATATATTCGGATATAATTTACGCTGATCACATAGAAACTCAAACGTACGCAAGTATGCACGGAGCCTAAACCTATTTTAGTTAGTGTTAACGAGCTGGCAACCCTGTCGCGCTACCTTGTGGGGTTGATCGTTATACCATGTAAAATATCCGCGGTAAAAAGAAAAGAAGGTAAAGCAGTCTCTCGCGTGGGAGGATTTTATAACGAAAATTCACTCAGAATCCATCTTGTTATAGAGAATCTCGCTTCTTACAATATGTGATTTGCTAAAAGAATAGCTGAATCTGATCATTTTCTCGTTTGTTCCATGGAAATTAACTTAAAAATTTCATCCCTCCAGCATCATCGATCCAAGCTTCGCGCGACGAACAGTGCCATCTACTCTGATGAAATATTCCAGATTTATTCTAATTGAAGATGCGCTACTACGTATTGAATTACTGATATCTACTGACATTGCAATAGATGTGAGGAATGCTTAATCATATAAACTGATATCGACTTGCAAATGCACTGCTGTTAGGCATCTTTAAAAAGTCTCTCGTTAAAGAGTTACTTGTTGCTATTGAGGTTATAAAATGATTACGATAAGCTTCGGTTAGATGGACACATTATTTTTATAGTTTAACATTTATCTTTGCACATCATGCTTTCTGTTCACGCAACGATCAACGAAGACTTTGAAATGGATTTTCTACGGAAAAATAGAACAAATTTACGAACTATATTGCTAATGTATTTTGGTTGAGTTTTCTTAATGGAGAAATAAAATCATATATATAAGTACAAATAGAAGAAGAAGAACAGTTTTTTATATAATTCAATATTTTTAACAGAGCAAATATAATTACTTTCTTATGTCCTGCACCGATTCTACTGGATTCTATTTTCTTGTCTTCGTATTACGAGCCTCTTTCCTGCCATTGTACTGACAGTATTTCCGGTTTCCGGTAGTTCTGTGTGTTAGCATGTTTAGCATCGTCTTTCGTTTCAATCAGGAAGATGTAAGTGTGTAACGGCCATAGATGATTGTTAACTGTTGTAGAGTTTAGTAGCTGTCGCTAGATTTCACTTTTCGAAAAAAATCTCTTTTCGTCAAGATGTGCCAGTATGCCTCAGATTTTAATAAATAATATATCATTTTATAAGTCATGAAGTGCGAGTTTTTGAGACAAACGGGCATTTTGTGAATCTGTAGGTAAAGCTGTGTATAAACGAGTGCACTGGCCTCAGGAATTTCGTGAAGTCTTTCGATGAGAGAAAGTATTTAGTAAATCAGGAAATATCGACACAGCATGGTGAGAGGTACGATGGCTTTTCTAATAATTAATAGAACTTAAATTTAACAGTCTCTATACGTTCGTGTCAGGTTATGGTTTACACAGTTGCTCCAACTCGTGATGTTATTTACGTTATAATATAACTATACTGACTCGCTATGTGCCATTGTATGAACAATCATTTACTGCTTTTGAAAAAAAATTCTAAATTAGTTTATTATAAATTTTTTATATTTTCTCAAACCTAATTTCATTGATTTTCAAATCTTGTTACAAATTTATCAATCTTCTAGAAAGTAACTCAAACTTATTGGTTAAATTGCCTTATTTAGTATTTTGATTTGTTTTGTATTGACCTGTATTGTAATCCCATATATCTTGTAATAACAGTCAAATGTACTTTGTTCAATAATATTAGATTTTATATTTTACAGATTCAATTACCTATTCATTAAAAATAAATATGAAATATTTTGAATGTTCAGGAAAGAAAGGACGTGCCCCTGCAAGGGGTTCAGTGCGTACACGTTCGGTAGCTTTAACCGAAGAAGAAGGAAAAAGAGATTCATCTCGAAGAAAAGGAACAAGGATAGAGTTTGGCAACAAGAAGCTCACACATACTTCAGAGATACTGTTGAATGTTCAAACATACGATTCATCTGAAAAAATGACAACAGTTTGTTGCTTTGATGTTAGTAAAAGATTTACTTGACTAATAACTGATAGAAGTATTTCAATTGCTTTGACCTTTTAAGAAAACAGAGAAAGATTTATGTAGCCTTTTGAATTATGAGCATGCTTGTTAAATGTGGCCTAATAAATTATATACTATATTATAAAAGTATAATACTTTCTTACAGAATGTCAGCTTCGGTAATACAGAACTTGTGAAAATCCACAAAGAGCCAAAGATTACATCTTCACTTGATAGACAATCCTTTAAAACAAATCAACACAATGACATTCTCATCCAGGAAGGTGAATTACCAGATGCAGGACTATTCACGACAGATGGTGGGTATTATTCATCGAAGAGAATATTTTAAAGAACCTATGATAATTAGAAAGATTAAATTGGTTGTCTTCTCAATTATTTATTATCATTTGGAACATCTACGAAATTTGTAGAAACGCCCGTAGCAGTACCAGATCGCGGTCCATCAACACCACATCGAATAAATATGCCATGTGATCGAATAGAAGAGTTAGACGTGCCGGTAGTTCCAACTAGGAGATGTGATAATCCAGTGAACGCTGCCTTTAGTTCTGTACAACCTGTGGCACGAAAACCACCAGTTGGAAGAGGACGCGGGAAGCTAAACTACAACCAAACGAATAACAGACAGGCGATCAATTCGATTGCAGCTGCAAACACAAACCATAAGTTAACTGATTACTTCCCGGTACGACGTAGCGTTCGAAAGTCTAAGAAAGCTGTACTGGAGGAGAAGCAACGTGATCTTGAAAACAAAGTATTGTGCCAGGTGGAAGAAGGTTTAGAAGTGAGTATAATGCTATTACAGGATAATACGAATAATTATTACAATTTTCTTAAATGACTTACGACACGCTTTCCATTATAGATTAGGCACTTTGCCGGCAAAGGTCGTGGCGTGGTGACCACACGTGAGTTTTCCAAAGGTGAATTCGTCGTGGAATATATTGGCGAACTCGTCGACCAGGTCACGGCTAAAAAGCGTGAAGCTTTGTATGCGCAAGATCAGAATACAGGCTGTTACATGTATTATTTTCAACACCGCAATCATCAGTATTGGTAAGTCATTGACATATTAGGCAGAAACTATTGACAATTTTCATCGTTGTTTGGCCATCTGTAATAAAGTTAAACAAACATGGGGTCAGTAAGATATTGTACATTGTATTTTTAGTGTCGATGCAACGGCGGAAACCGAGAAACTAGGCAGATTAGTTAATCATTCACGTAATGGGAATTTGGTGGCAAGGGTGGTGGACGTCGGATCTATACCACACCTCGTACTTACCGCGAAGGAAGACATACCAGCCGGGGTCGAAGTGACGTACGATTACGGAGATCGAAGTCGTGAAGCTATTCGCAATCATCCATGGTTAGCGTTGTAGCTGTAAATTTTAATGCATGCATACCATTGCGTGCACTCCTGGACTCTTCCCTGGGGCGCGTTATATATTCTAAGACTATTTTCGGGGAAGAATTCCAGAAGTGCCAGTTCAATTTTATTCGCTAATTTTTTTTCGTGAACCTGGCGAGGCGTTTGAGACCTTACTTGGCGTTTTATTCGGAGAATACATTCTGCATGACACCTACTCGCGAGTCAATCCCTGTTAATCATTATTTATATGTTCGACGTTGGACTCTGCTGCAAAATTGTGCAGCAACGTATTGAGTTTGAAGTTATACTTTAAGTAATACTACTTGACTAAGGTTCTACGTTATCAACGATATCGGTCCATCCTTACCATCACTTTCATTCATCATTTCATTTGTATTATCTGCATGAAGGAAACATTACGTTATCCATAACTTAGTAAAATTAATTATTTCGGTAATGCTATAGCTAATTAATAGGTAATCTGTAATTTTTTTACGTCATCCTCAAGACTTGAAATGTGCGCTGAGAGCGTAATAAGAGAAAATAATCGAAGAAGCACAGGAAGAAAAAAAGATGCGTAAAATGTCGGCGGTGACTCACCGTCATTAATCAGATCCGTACAGATTGTCTCTATACCGCAATTTTGTACGATTACATCCTGAAATTGGGGCTTATATACATAGATTAATGTTTTATTATTATCATTTATACAAAATCATATAATGTGCCGCGTGAAGGTACAAGGTGAAGTTTTTGTATAATAGAATTGAATGTGATCGAACGTCGATACGTTTCGAATTGATCGTTAAACTTACAATTAGCCCTAATAGAAATTCTAGTTGCTACTGCTGGTTGACCAGTTGATGGACATTACTATTGTGGACATAAAAGAAACAGTGGACTAGTTAGTCAACTAGCCAGTGACTGGTTGGACCTAGATTGGAGTTTCAAATTGAAGACATTGGGAGGCCTTCGTAGCGCTAATCTAATATGCAATGCTATTAGTCCGTACAACGCAGAGTAAACATGTTACCAAGGTAGAAAAATCCAAACACAAAAGATACCGTACACAGCATAAGTACTTTGGAAAACATTTTTGAACTGCGCTGTAGATCCATTGACATAGAAAGTAGTTAGACATATGACTTGCCGCATATTTATTTAGTTGCGTTTTCATCGACGTTATAATTCTATATTATAAAAATATCTGAAGGCAATGGAGAGAGGGAGTGAGTGAGTGAATGAGTGAGTTGAGTTGATTAAATCGTTCCTCCCTTGATGGAATCTCGAATAATCGCCAAGCGAGAAACAGACCAGCCGTTTGATATTTCGCCAATTACAGCCGTCTACTTACAGTGTAGATATAAGTCATGTTACTTCGTTCTATGGTTGACAATTTGTTTATCGCGATCAACCTAGGTCTCCATTAACGAGTACAAAGTAATAAGGATTATTGTACGAGATTTTCCAATCTCAAAATAAATCTGCAATATGTCTGAATGGTTGTAGGATCCATATAAAGCTAGACTTTTATCAGACAGCTGTGTATAACGTTCTCTCGCATCGTTGCAAACTCTAAAAAGACTCGTATTAATGTCTCCTATCTTTGTGAGACGGATTTGTACATCTTACGTTACAACCCTAAATCATTTAGCCCATACGGCGCTTACTAAGGGTATATCCCGTAATTGAACCACGATTGCGGTTATGAAATTTCCGCCAATTTCATTGGCTGATTTCAGTCGGTTCTATTGGCTGGAATTTAAAATATATTGTAATTTATTTAATCGAACAGCAGTAAGCGACTGAGGCTGCTTTACGAATTATTTTTAAATCTCACTGCCAGTCCTGGGTCTTTTATTTGTTTATTAGTGGAACTAGCGAAATAGTACCTGGGTGTCTAGTAGCAAACACCTCTCCTGGAGAGAATTTCATCGAGCACTGCCTCTCAGTCATTGAGTAGGTTGAGTCTTGCGTCGTGGACCAACCGTGCGTCATACTCCTACACGAAGGACACCGATCCTTCGTTATTATTTAATAAATTGTCTTCATCCTGTTTACGCACCTACATAATTAGGAGTAGCGAGTGTCGTCTGCATGTAGACGTCACGGTCTACTTATAGCCACGCACCATATACGTTTTTCAAGTACAATGTATTCTGGAGTTTTGTGTCAGAGCCCTTTTTACTTGGTTCCATTCGAAATTTAGACAAATTATAAAAATGCTTATATAATCATGTTCGAGGGCCGAATAAGAATTTTTTAAAGATCAAAGTTTAACATTGTTCTTCAGTGTAAGAATTATACATGCTAAACTTAAGTGAGATATATCAAGTGGTTATTGCAATTGTTTTGTTGATAATTTTATACCTTCTCAGTATTTCGTTTAGGTTTCACGGCTACGAAGAATTAGTCTATTGCCCATATGGGTTCTGTTTTATATGTATCAACAGGTATAGAGTATCAGACGGTTGTCCTTTTGTTATCTTTGTCTTCTTCTTTTTCTCTTGCACATTCTGGTGATCATTATTTCATTCAGACTTGATTTGGTCTATACGAAAATTAGAACCGAATGCTAATCTTTATTAATTTCTCTTTTAAATTTCTGACTCCGCTATAAGTATATTAATATACATCCGCATAATGTGAAGCAAAATAGTTAAATGGAGTTGCAATAGGTTGCGCATCAGTATAACTGAACTGAATAAATGGAGCAAAACGCATGATCAAAGCAGACCGAAGGATCGATCGGCACCATTGAGTACCACATTCCCGACAGACGTCCCCTCCTCAACCGGTCCATTTGATTTTGACAGTTCTCAATCTCAGCATTTTTCAGTGAGCATTTTCACAGCAATTGCAGTAAGATTTGGGCGAAGATGTCAGGGAGTCCAGTGTAACGGTAGAAACGGCCCTTGTGGTGTTTTAGAACAGTATTAGACGGATAGGGCGGATGCATCGACTCAATAGCTCACCCGAAAGATGGAGGGTTTGTCCTGCAGCAGGTTATGAATGACTTTGACATCGTCCATTTGACGTTTAAAGTGGATATAAACGTGGAATAATGGATAACATTGCGACTGCCGAATGTCTCACTCTTGATTTTGGGCCCTTCGAGACTGTTCATCGATGGCAACGAATGCCCGAGTGCGACGAGTTCGTGGGAGCGAGGTAAAAGCCGATTTGGGTCTAATTGGATGTATTCTAAGACTCACTGGCAGTACAGATAGTAATGGTTTTTTATCTTAAATATAAACAAGGAAACGATCTAGTACTGAGAGTGAGTTTAAGATTAGTTTAATTTATACACTATGTTTTATAAAACATTTTTGTATTTTTTAAATTTCTCTCAGGTTACAAATACTGCTCTAGCTGCTTTGTACTATGTTCTTGTACACTTTGAGCTTATGATTAACATTCTACAACCAAAGTAAATTGGTATTTGTGGAAGTAAATAAAATATAACTTGTCCCTTTTTTTGTTAAATAGACGTAGCAAGCACACTGTAGTGGCATACAACGATGCCATCTACGTCTTTGGTGGAGACAATGGAAAGAGAATGTTGAACGATTTACTGCGCTTTGATGTTAAGGAAAAATCATGGGGTCGTGCTTTTGCAACTGGTCCACCACCAGCACCTCGTTATCATCATTCAGCAGTGGTTCATGATGCATCTATGTTTGTCTTTGGTGGATACACAGGAGATATACATTCCAATTCCAATCTTACCAATAAAAATGATCTTTTCGAGTATCGTTTTCAGACTGGACAGTGGACGGAATGGAAATTTCTAGGAAAGTAAGGTTTCTTCAAGGTATAAGCATGTCCTTGCAACAGGTACAACATTTCTTCTTAGTTTCTCATATTAATTTGTCTGTATTTAGAACTCCGGTAGCTAGATCAGCTCACGGAGCAGCTGTTTACGATAATAAGTTATGGATATTTGCTGGCTACGATGGCAATGCTCGACTGAATGATATGTGGACTATCTCCTTACTGGTAAGACAAACAATTTTATCAGATAGCTTTCATATTATCTAAGGAAATAATTCATTCTCGTACGTCTTGTTGTTAGCCTGGTGACCTCAGGGTATGGGAAAAAGTAGTACAATCAGGGGATTGTCCTCCAACCTGCTGTAACTTTCCAGTGGCAGTAGCACGAGAATCTATGTTTGTCTTCAGTGGTCAAAGCGGCGCCAAGATAACCAATAGTCTCTTTCAATTTCATTTTAAGGAAAAACGGTATAAAGAATCAGTTTTCCATTTGAAGTCTCGCTTGGAGGATAGTAAAGCTATGGAGCCGACTTGAATGCTCTTGATTTTTTTTGCAGATGGACGCGCATTTCAACGGAACACATACTTCGCGGCGCACCACCACCGCCCGCGCGACGTTACGGTCACACGATGGTCAGTTTTGATCGTCATCTTTATGTATTCGGTGGTGCGGCCGACTCCACCTTACCGAATGATCTGCACTGCTACGATCTAGATACTCAAACCTGGAGTATTGTACTGCCATCCGCAGATAGTCAGGTAACGAATGCCAAAAGTTCACATTCTGGGTCCACGACGCCCCCAGAATGTGTAACGCGCATCTAATCTAACGAGGACTCTCCGTAGATACCGTCCGGTCGATTGTTTCACGCCGCAGCCGTTATTGGCGAAGCAATGTTCATATTCGGTGGAACTGTGGACAACAACGTACGCTCTGGGGAGACCTATCGCTTCCAATTTTCGTCCTACCCCAAGTGCACTCTTCACGACGACTTTGGCAGATTACTGAGCAGCAGACTCTTCTGCGACGTCGAGTTCATTCTCGGGGAGAGTGAAGCCAAGATTCCAGCGCATATCGCTATGGTAGCGGCGCGTTCCCAATTTCTTAGCTCCAGAATAAGACAGGCTCGTGAACGACGGGAGAAACATCTAGAAGAAGTATTTGGCAGTGTCGACGTACCCATAAAGGATCTTCCATTGTTGGAGGTATTACACTTTCATCAGTTTCCGTCGTTCTTCTTCCTGACGGAGAAGAAAAAATCATTTTCTTTTTGCTGCAGGTGAAACTGAAGGACGCGGTGCCGGAGGCCTTCGAAATGGTACTAAATTACATATATACAGATCGCATTGATCCCACTAAAAGAATAGAGGATCCTCTGAGCAATCGAATCGTCCTGCTCATGATGGACGTCTACCGGTTGGCTGTTCAGTTCAACATGAAACGCCTAGAACAGCTTTGTGTTCATTATCTCGAAGCCACGATAAGCCACGCGAACGTATTGGAAGCACTGCACAACGCGGCGCACCTGAAGCTTTACTTCATCAAAGAGATCTGCCTAAGTTTCGTCGTGAAGGATAGCAATTACAATCAAATCGTAATGAGTCAGGAATTCGAGACACTCGATCAGCCATTGATGGTCGAGATCATCAGACGACGTCAGATGCCTCAAGCGAGAAACTTTTCGAAGCAATACGAGTCCACAGGTTCGATTATTTATAAATTCAAATAGAGTACTATCACGGACATTATAACCATTTACCAGGTACTACCCTGGAACAGGATATGGAACTGTTCTTGAAGAGCGTCGGTCGAGAATTCTGTGACATCACCCTAATGCTAGACGGCGTCCCAATTCCAGCTCACAAAGCAGTCCTGGCTGCGCGCTGCAGCTACTTCGAGGGCATGTTCAGATCCTTCATGCCTGAAGACAACACTGTCAATGTATGTACAGGAGAATAAATGACAAAACTTGAGCCACATAATACTCAACGTTAATGTCATCTTACTTGCAGATACAAATCGGAGAGATGATCCCATCCCTGGAGTCATTCGACTCGCTGCTGCGTTATATTTATTATGCAGACGTATCGATGCCTCCGGAAGATTCCCTTTACTTATTTACAGCTCCAGTATTTTACGGATTCACGAACAATAGGCTTCAGGCATTTTGCAAGCAGAATCTTGAGATGAATGTCACATTCGAGAACGTTATACAGATACTGGAAGCAGCCGACCGAATGCAAGCTAGCGACATGAAGAAATACGCTCTTAATCTCATAGTCCATCACTTCAGCAAGGCAAGGACGCACTCTTTATCTCTTTTCCGGATTCTTCCTTCATTCCTTGGTCATTCGTAAAACCGTCTCGTCCATGACCTTAGCTACTAGCAAATGACAATTGTAATTTATAGGTGGCTCGACTACCGAGATTAAAGCAGCTGAGTCGGGACTTGCTTCTCGACATTTTGGAAGCTCTGGCCGACGAGAGAAGCGAGGTACGAATGTGCCAGGACATGTCAAGCGCCAGTCTGTCCAGTGACTGCTGACAGACCTCCGCAACGGATCATCGCGCTTGGAATTTACCTGTACCCTCAACTTTTCAGGTAAGTTGAGACCAAACTAAACAAGATTTTACGTTAAAAAAAAAAACGAAAATTTCAAGGGATTAAAAATTGCTAAAATATTAAAAACGCATCTCTTCTATGAATTTAACAGGAACTCTTTCGCGTGAACTTCATTCTGATCACGCGAATGATTCTCTTCATTGGCAATTACTATTTCGACACTAAGTTTTGTCCACCGTCGCAGTATACCACCCGAGGTCAAACTTATCGACGCTGCTGTACTCACAAGAAGAAGCGTCCTCGTCGTTTTAGAATCCATTGACTCCTTGCAGCGTTCAGAAAAAACAGGATCCATCACTTATAGATTAGCTGTTCTTAAATCATTGTCTATTTCGATAATAGATGCAAACTTTGACTGTCCGATCAACCGTCCTGCTCTATCAACCTTTGTTTACCCGTGCAGCTCTTTCTGTTGCAAAATCTCAGCTCGACTTGGGTACTCAATGTTCTTTACTTTCACTTATTAAATTATTTTTACACGCGAGTCTCCCATCCTCATGGAATATCAAATTTCTCTAGATAGCTAGAATAGACTTTGTAGAACGAGACGAATGAATAATGGGGTAGACAGATTATACGCTATTATTATGGTATACCATAGGCAAGTGCAATTACTCACAGCTTCGATAGATTTGAAAATCTCTTCGATTGATCCATATGCCTATATGTATGTATATTAATATATAGGTGTTATATAATATAAAGTTGTCATGTGTATTAAAATCCCCCCACTTCTACCGTGTGTCATGGCTACTTGAAAATATTTGCACAGAATCTTCGCACATCTACTTTAATAATTTACTAGGTTCCTCAGTGTGAAATTCGGCTCTTTCTTTTTTATAAATGCTACGCAGTTCGATGCACTTTTTGAATGGAAATTGTCAGATATTAGATAAAGTTATAATGCCTAAAAACTGTTTTATTATACAGTCATGAGGAGTAGGGCGCGTGGGAGCAGATGCGCGTAGATGTAATATGTCATTGCTGTATTTTGTATGATATAAGGTTATCGTCATAGTTATCATCGTTATCATCATCATCACGATCAGTATCGATTATCAATTTTTGTACTGAAATTGAAATAAAAGCCGAAACAGCGCTACGTCTCGTTGCTGTTGAACGTTGTCTTTCTGTCTTTTTCCTCTTGCTTAACGGGCATTCTGAGTCTGATTCTGTATGAATTCTCTGTGAAAAGTCGCATGCCGAATTCGATGGGAGAATATTTGTAAAATATACAAGTAGAATAATTGTATGTAAAGGTGCGGCAGACATGACAGAAATAAAATCAAGAAAGGATCACATATGTAAATCTTTGGATTGTGTTGGAGTGACGTTGTCACTGGAACCGTTGAAGAGGGCAGGTTTTAAAGTGCGAAGCAAGAATTTGAATGAGGTTGTAACTAGACTCTCAGAAGTCATAAATGATTCAGTCGCGAGTGAAAACGTTCTCCGAGTTTCGCGTCTTTTTAAAGATTTCCTTGGACTGACTGGAAACGCATTCGTATCCTTTGGAGATTTCGATACACTCAGTACGACAGGGAGATTGTAATAAATAATAGTGTCTTTGCCTTTCTATATCAGACATCCTTACATATCGAGTGACGTAGTACGTTAAACATCTGTCAGTAGTGATGCAGCTACTAGAATTTTTAGGTTGGAAAGCAAGGGAAGTCGAGGAATACCAAGTCCATCTGGATAGGATGCTCGAGTTTTGCTGCGAGCCGCCAATTTTTGAAAAGACTTCGGAAAGTCTGTTCTGCCAAGATGATCTCGAAGAATACTTTACAGTCCTGGGTTGTCTAATGGCGATTTTACCTAGGAGCCAAAATATTCTACAGGTTCAGACAGCAATTCGTCGACTTCTCGTAAGAACAAGGCCCACCACTGTTTCAGCAGTGAGAGCCGAGCTCTGTCAACGGGCAATGGAGAAATCTAGACTACCTGTTACCGTAGTAGAACTTTTGGAAGTCTATGAAGGGGAGATGTTTGAAAAGTTATTGGATCTGATCAAGGTTATCGTGGCCGTGTCCGAACACTGCTGTGAGTGGTTTATAAATGGTTTGGCCGAATGTATCTAAGAAAGAAAAAAAAACAAGGACTAAATAAGGAAAAATAGGTCACAAGCTTCTGCAGTCAAAAATACTCGATCATCTTCTGGTTAGACTGAATCCGTATTACGACAAAGAAAACTACTGCATCCCGCCACCGGAAGTGCCACAGCAGGAAGCCGAAAGACCTGAGTATCAAGGAGTTTTAGTTCTTGTTACAAAAGTGACGTTGGCTTTGATGATGTCGGTCTTTCCGAGTGGGAAAAAGTTTCCAGCTTGCCTGGAAGACTTCTGTTCGCCAACTAGATGTGCTATGTGGTGAGTGTCGTAATCCGACCAGCCCCAAAGCATTTGCAGTGTAACTGATAATTCCAACGATCTTAACACGTCCAGGGGTTTACGATACGCCTTCAAGAGGGAAGTCCTCTACGCTCGACGGAAAACCAAGACTCATTCGGTACGTAATGATCTAGCGACTGTAATTCTTACTGGAATGGTTGGTCTACCCTCCTGGAAAATAATTGAATGTGGCCTCGCTGAAGATGTCTCCGTCCTTGTTGCTGCTTACGAATTTGGAGCAAAGGATTCCTGGGCGGAAACTGCGCCTGCCGTCACAACGAACGAGGACCTGTCCTTCAGGAAGACTTTGCTCCTGATCATTTGCCATCTCGTAAAATGTGATACGTCCATAAACGTAAGGTCTACTTTTATTATTCATCTGGGTCAATTCCCGTTATCAATTTTTATTTTTTACGGTGCAGATTATGGAGGAGAGATCGGTTCTCTTGGCTCTTCTTGATTTCATAAATTCTAGCAGAGTGAGGACGTTCAAGGTGTCTTGCAGAAATCCTCGAGAATTTTTGGAATTATTTCAGTGCTCCATCCGCACCCTGACGCTTTTAGTCCCAAAGATGACAAACTCCTTTCGTGCGCATAACGGCGCGCGTAGGTACACCTATCAGCTAGGTACAGATTTCATGATAAGATCTGCTACTATCTACACTGACTTGTTGCAGGTTATTAACGATCATTAAGTGGTGGATGACTGTCGATGATGGGACCTATGTCATAATTGACTGTCTGATAACAATCGCTTCGATAGTGTCGGCAGTCGAGTGTGTCGAGATTCTGAATGATTTTATCGAGGAAGGCGCCATACCTATTCTCATAAGTATACAGTCATTCAAAAGTTAAAATTGACAGATAAATATAATTTATCACAAGATTAATAATATTAGAGATCGAATGATCTTTTCAGATTTGATAAACTTTGTTGTTATCCATGACAAGTCATTAGCAACGGATCGGCAACGTGTCATCACGCTCGCAATGATAGCTTTAAAGAGTCTGCACTCGAATAGGATATCATCAGTTGCCGAAACTTTGAGCGACCAGAGTGTCAAGATGGTGGTGCAATTATTGCAGAGGACATTAGGATTGACAAGAAGAAATACTAAAGGGAATCTCGATTTTCAAGTGGATCAACGGTACTTGGAGATTCCTCCGAGTGGTATTGCAATGTCAGATAAAAGAATAAATATTATTGGCAGGCTTCTAATCGCAGTGGGTGTCTACGTCTGGAAGTGCATCGTTTATTGCCCGATAAATCTGAAGAACTTTATAGAAACGGGAGGAACGTACCTGATACTGGATATCATTGACAGGGTCAAGTATCCAGTGACTTGCGTCTACATTGGTATCTTGGCAGACATGTGCGAGGGTTCCTTCAGTGCCGCCGAATTGGCCACTTGGAGAGGAGTCGATAAGCAAAAGGGTTTAATGTCTTTGCTGGCACGTGTGTGGCGAGAAGAGGAAATCCGAATTGGCGTCCAGAGGACGGCGAATGGTTCTATAGAGGGTAGCATGGATTTGTTAAAAGAAAAAATTGTTGAATAATATAGAAGAAATAAGACCATTGAAGGATAATTGAAATTGGTCCAGATGCTGAACTTCCTCTGATGGGCACCGAGCAACAGCTGAGCACGTATCATGCGAGGCTGGATCAAAGTTGTAGTCCAGCCCTTTTGGAGATGATAGGTTCCACTCGTGCAAAGATCCATGCGATTCGCAGGATCATAGAGCGGGAGACCTTTGGGTATAACAGAGCAAAAGAACATTATAAAGTTTTATATGAAGATCTTTGTACCACTGATATTGTAAGCACAGTTGTAGCGAGTGGATGTGGATGTTTGGAATTTATTTAGGCCGTACGTTAATCTATTCTAGATTACGATGCAAATTGTCGATCATTACTTTAATTTGAAGCAAGGTCAGATTTGGATAGAGGTCGTTAAGTATTTGGAGCAGGTCGGTGTGAACCCGCTGGGTATGGATGGGCAAATGATGTTCCTCATGATACAGAGACATCGTGGACTGGGGGTATTTATTCAAGGGAATCAGGAAAAACTGCTCAAAACTGCACGGGATGCTGATTCAAAAATCGAAAAGGAAGAATTCGCTAGGATTCGCGATTCTAAACTTACTCTGGCCTTGACTGCTCTGAAGGACATCGATTATCTTCGCAGGACCACTGATAGAAAGTACATGCTGGAGAGAAAAGCAGTTCAGAGGAAGGAAGTCAATGCTGCTTTGAAATTTCCTCTCGTGGCGGATGAGAATCATTGTCATAGGACGTTTTTTGAAAAGTCAAACGTTACCGTGAGTTACTTTTTTTCGCCCTTTTCTTTTCAGTCGATAAAAAAGAAATTGGAAAAGAGTAGGTAGACGGTTTTTACTTATGGTTTTATTTTTACTTAGGCTATCCTGGGACAAAATCAAAGGATCGATAGCGTGAAGATGATAGAATCAGATCTAGGAAGGGTGAAATTACTTCCGGTTTCACTATCGAGTTCCGAAGTATCTTCGCCTAGACTTTCTTTCGGTTCAATTCGTTGCGATTCCGAAGACATTTTGTCATGTAACAAATGCTTTCAATCCGATGTTCTGTGCTCTCATCGGTAATTGACTTCAAAAACTGGAATTCAGGATGATCAGCAGGAACTGAAGGAATTACTGAAGCTTTCCAATGGGCAACAACTAATTGCAACTAGCTGCAGATGCTGCCTCTAGGTATCTTTGTGCAACTAGACGATTTCGATATAGTAGACCGGTTGCCACAAGAACAGATTTCAATGTTATCGACCAGCGGCTCATTTACATAATCTGATAATTCACTCTACATCTATCTTACGAAGATAAACTTTTATCTTCAACTAAGATAGGAAGAAAATAGGGTTTAATAATGCATTAAAAAAAGATATTTGCAGATTCATTTAAATTTCATAAAAAGACAAATCTTCAAATTGTATCCGTCTAAAAAATTTTGAGTTAGCAGCCGTTTGAAAAGAAGAGAATAAAGTACGTACAATCATACAAATAAGAAGGAAGTTTGGTTTACATAGCAATTGTATTATTTGGCTGTATATTTATATAATACGAAGATTATTTTTTAAAAATAAATATCAAACCTGATACTCTAATCGATGATAACAAATATTTGTAATACTGTATACATATCTAATTACATTTTGACGAGCGACGAGAATCAGTGCGGGAAATGCTACTAGCGCTATAGAGTGAAAATCATCTATAAGATAACAAGATAAATAAGGGAGCTAAAGTGAACGGAGCGGCGACTAGCGAGGCGACTGAGGATGAACGAGGGTGGTAAGCGGCAAGTGTGAGTCAGTCGAGCAAGTGAGAGCAAACTGGAGGCAACATGTTATTTTCACTACGACTCGCCATCGCTCCAGTATCGGTTTGAATCGTGCGGATAAATTCTCGGAAAGTCTGTTCCTAGTGAAATCTCGTGTTTGCACGTTCCTTCCTCTTCCTTCTCTCTATCTATCTATTGGTCTCGTAATCAGTGGCAATAGAAGCAGATATTAGTCTTCCGATCTTGTGCCGCGACTGCGAAAACTGCATTGTCGTCGTGGGAGGTTAAGTGAATAAGCAGAAGAGGAAGAAGAAGAAGAAGAAAAGGAAACAATAGGATAATTGTGGATTGTACTGTCTAACGGCAGACTCGAGTCCAAGAAAGAAATCTGCGCGAAAGAGAAAAGAAAATAGTGTCGGTCTACCGACTCGGAAATATGGCGTGTCAACAGTTGTGGTTTACTCGTGGATGTACCGTTCTTTGGATGTTCTTCGTCGTTCTTTTGATGCTTGACGTTCTCGCACCGAAAGGATATTGTCTGATGAACGTGGATTCAGGTGAGTCGTGTTGTTTTATTTAAAACTCTCTCCTCGATAAGTTTTTCGTTGTTTCTTGTACACCGAAGTTGCACTTGGACTTTGCTTGATTAATGGCGAATCACCCACGAGAAAAGAAACGATACTGTCATTCACGGGGACAGAGAGTTAGAAGTTGATCTAGCATGATATCGTGGGCCTGGTAGGCTTGTAGTCGAGTCGTGGTGGTAGGACGGAAAAATAAAGGACGACCAGACGATCAGGCCACCAGACGCACGTCGCCGAGAGGAGTCTGCTGCTACGGAGCTGCGAAGGAACGGCTAGAAAGAGAGCGAGAGAGAATGGGTGAGAGATGAGTGCGAGAGAAAGAAAAGGCTTAAGAAACTTGAGAGAGTAGGAGTGAGACGAAGAAAAGTTTCTGTCTCTTAAGGGCAAGACCCAAGTGGACACTAGCTCTTCTCTCTTTCTCTCTCTTACTCTCTCCTGTGCTTTCAAACTTGTTGCTCCAGCTCGCTTGTGCTACGTTCTCTGCTACGCAATTTTCAGTTTTTGTTTTCTTTCTTTCTTCGATTTAACCAGAGTTGCCTTCTCGTTTTCCTAAACCATTGGAGCTCCTCTAGAAGATGGTGTTAATGGTTGGTTTGCGACTAAGGTGATAGCAAGTAAATGCCGGCGCCAGCGGTATCTAGCCGCAGTATTTCTCGAATGACAGGTCGAAGGCTATCGAAATAAACGATTTGATTGCCTTTTAAGAATTAAAAGTATTTTTATAATCTGACTAGTGTTAAGTATGTTAGGCATAGAGATAGTCGTCACTGCTTGTTCCCCCATTTCAATGGACAATTCGATGTATGTACACGTTACTTCCTGTACTTTGTCGCGGGTATAAATTTCAACCGATCAAAAATGCCGGGATCAAAAATCCACTAATCACACTGACCGAACAATCGAATTTCACATGTGTGAATCACAATCACGAATCATCAATGTGAAGAAAAAGGACGAGAAAGAATGCCCTCGAAGTGTCCAGCCTAATGTCGTCGAAGCTTAGGATTTTTTTATTACGTTCAACGATTTCCAGCTAGTAAAAGACTGTGTATAGCTAATCAACAAAGATTCAAGTTGACCGAGCACTACTTGCTTCCACGGCGTAATATTAACGTTCAAATTAATTCTGAGGCCACCGTCGTGGAGTCTTAAGAAGAAAAAAAAAGAAGCTTCGTGTCTGAGGAAAAACACGATCGTCATTCATTTTCCTTCCTTTGTACGTACCTCCTTCTTTTTCACCAACTCTTTATCCTCTTCTTCTCTGTTTCCACTTCATTTCTACGTAAAGTAATGAAATACTTCATAACACTGTTTCGATATTTATTTGTCGAACGTCACAATCTGCAAATCAACCGATCGGACTCGGACAAGGTTAAACGCCGTGTGCACCTATTGGCGCGTACTGTGTCTTACCTTGCTTGATCAGTCCACCCTTCTCTCTCTCTCTCTCTCTCTCTCTCTCTCTCTCTCTCTCTCTCTCTCTCTTCATCTTCGTCTCTCACCATTGACAAAACCGTTCATCCCACGACGAACAGTCGCTATAGTTTTATACATGCGATTCGATGTGACATTCTAGTCCCATATCTCGCGCATTTCTATATTCTTTATTTCTACGTGCACATTGCTTACACTTGAACACAATAGACTATTCATATCCATTTAAACCTTAGCATAACATTCGACGCATTTAGAGTGTACATTAAGACACGTCTTATTGATACAAATTGTCAGTTATATTACATTGACCTACGGCAGACAATAATTTATATTATTTTACTTGACAGATTATACGAGGATCATATTTGTAGCTTATTCGAGTATCAGTTAAATTCTGCATAACAATCATTGTGCAAATAATACGTCTCGTCCAATACATTACTCGATTCTTATTTGCAGTTTCTCGATAAGTTGCGAGTGTTAACTAGTATGGCGGCTGTCACATAGACTAAATTTCCTTGTTTTCATGCTACTAACTATATTCTTCTTATTTCTCTCTTATTTTTTTGGTCCAAGAAAGGTCTGACTCGATGTCCTAATAAGTGGGCTACCCAATTGTGCTCGTGCGCGAGGACGTAAATACGTGGCAACCTTCGAATATCCTACTACTTGACGGCATTTTACAATTGTCACACTTCCAAGTCTGTGTTAGCTGCAGCGATCGTCTGGAACGATGCTTAGATATTGACGCCTGTGAGAGCATAAAAAAATGCATGAATTACGTGAGAGAAATAATTATAACGTGCACTTTTTATCGTGCGTCCTTCTAACCGACAGCTTCTAGAAATAATTCTTTCAATTGAAATAGAAAATATACCATAGTTGGCAAACTCTAGCTTCTTAAATCGAATATCCAATGTTTTGCATTTCACTACCACTGAACATGGATACACAATATGTATCCTATCTCTAGGGCAGAGTGACCGGTTTTTATTAGTATAATTCTTCAGACTAGCACATTTAAAAGAAACACATAGAGTCGTGCTCCGAGAGTGAAAAATATACTGGAATTAATAAGAATAACTCCTGATATTCTGATAACCTTCCTGCATATTCTAATCAATCGAATACGTTAAATAAAGTTGATCCTAGGACTGATCGTTCAATCAATCGAACGCAGTGCATAAACCTTTGCCTGATTAAGTAACTTCAATTGGCTACTTTATACTGAGAGCACTGACTATCGATCATCCAGTCATTGGCTTGATTTTCGATCTGACGACGATAAGAAAATATGAGCACAACTCGAACGTGCTTAGGTAAGAAAGAAAGATGGCGGACAGAGTAGAGCAATACAGACCGTAGAATATTCCGATGCAGCATTAGGAAGGCTGATCGGTGCGTGACAGCAGCGTATTTCCACATTTACGCTGTCAGCTACGGTTCTCGTGTGGCTTGCGGGGAATTCTCATCGTGCACTTATTCCTGGTGCCTATGCGGATTGGTGAATCGGTGAACAGGATGAATATCATGGTCGCTGTGACTACGTCGCAAACACGTACCGGCGGTAAGTAAGTAGTCTTTGCGTACGTAACGGATAAGTAAATTGTACCGAGAGTTCGAACGCCTGGCCCGATCAAATGGGCGGCCATCATGAGTCGCGCGATACATTCTGGGTATTATTCGGTTAAGCCGTCACGTGATGCCCGAAGTCAAGCGTACTACGCTAATCAAAGGAAAGTCTGTTCTCATGATCATTGTAATTCCAATGAGAATAAGTGACGCTATAGAAAGATGCTTGAAATTGGAAGCTGCTGCTGAGATGAAAACTTGATAGCAGTAAATTAGGCTGTACCGTCGACACTTGAGATTATTATTAGTTGACACCCACGTGCCTTTTTATACGTCGTTACTTTCATCAGGTTACTTCTCTGTCTCGTGCCTGATTGTTTGATTATTTAATTGGAGCGCCCTACGCGCGTACGTTAGACTCGCTGCAAAGGATCCAGCTGAATTATTCCTTCTCGTGTCTTTCATTTATAGCTGAAAGTTCAGGCTATTTGAAAATTTAGGTACTCGTTCGACAACACTTGATCAGCACAGGATATTATTTTATTGTTATTTAATCTCTGCTTTGTATAACGTTGATAGGCTGTGCGTTCATTCGATCGATTCTTTCTGGCTGTAATAAATATAGCTCAATCATATTAAATAACATGTCTCTCAATCTGTCTTAACTTTAACACTGTTTATCGATAATTAATATTTTCTATAATAAACGCTTAAAGATTAAGATTCGATTGCTGTAGTTATTATCACAATTTTCATGCAAATTTTAACGTCCTCGATACCCAGTGCATCTTATGCCTGTAACTTTGTACTTGTTAATAACTGTCTGTGCTATTTTACTAGCAGAGCATCTGGTTTACAAATAGAATGCACATTTCACAAGTAAAATATTTCAGGACCTCAGGTTTCTTTCCAGATACTTGCGGGTTCTCCCAGCCAGCCGTCACTTCCGCTAAAGGAAGTCGATGACTCTATAAAAATTCTCTTGTGGTTAGGTCTTCCGTTCACCGTTTCGTCATCGTTAATGCAATAGCTGTTAAGTCTGCCATTTTGAATATCATAATTCGTCAGTCAGTAAAATTTCATTTGTCCTCGAAGGACTTTAAGGCATTGGTCACAAATGTTACACGAGTTCCATTTCCGCTTATGAAATTTTCCACAATTAATGTTTATACCCGAACGTACTCTTCCGTGTATTCGTCATCAATTTGATTGTAAACCAAAATGTAAATCCAAAATTCACGTGTGCACGTGATGCCCTGGAGTGTAAACAGCTGGCATCCATTCGGCAACGGCGTTCGCACGATAAAGCGTGACTGGCATTACTGGCATACTTTTTCTTCGCCACACGAATATACAAATTCGTCGGAGCAGTGTGCGTATGTGACCGGAAATTTCTGTCAATGGATGGACCTTCAAGCACACTCCGCCTTCTCTGTTATCTCTATTCCCTCTATACTTCACTATGCGTAGACTATTCCTCGCACTAACAACTTAGCTCAGGTGGTCCATAGACAGAATATCTTTTTTATTATACGTTTTGGCACTTCAACGCACGTCGTTGTGTACCTATTTTACACACTATACATAATTTATATTTATTTATTACGTAACACGCTATTTTCATCCTCGAATACTTTTGTCATCTCGATCCTCCACACTTTAATCTTTTATTCGCATGCTCGCGGACCCTTAGACATAGACTCGAGCAGTATAGTAATATAATAGTAATGGTACAGTGATATACTGCAGTCAACTTAACCTGTAGCAATAATAATAACATAGTCGTTCACGTCACCAGTAACGGACTTCACGCGGTCAGGATGTTTCGAAATTTACTGCCAGTGCTGCGACCAACGCTGTGTCCTTATTCATCTATAGGTATCTGAGAAGGAGAAAGAGAGAGAGAGAGAGAGACGTAACTTATTTCGCAATACTGTCAGTAAATTCGAGAATCCTTAGTATTGTCCGTGAATAAAAAATCTTTGTCTTTTGCTAATTTACGAAAAGCTACACAACGTATCATCGTAGTCGTCCTTGTTGCCATAACCTCCAATTCGACTCCATTCGAAATCATCTTCTATGTCCTAACGAACTTCTTCGGCAATGTATTTCCGTAAATATTCCTTTGGGCTGATTTTGTATAAAGTTCAAGAATAGATTCGTTTCTTATTATGGGTATCACGAATTCACCTATTCCCTATATGCATACGTATGCTGAATACCTCTATCCGTATGCTCGTTCGCTATTTGCGACTATGTATCTCCAACTATCAACCTTGTTAATGGTGGAGGGCTTTTCATTGACCGATTGGCTGAATGAAACTGCGTACCTCGTACCCGTTCATTCTAATGAAGCAGCCTCGAGCTCACGCTCAAACTTTAAATCTTTTCACTTATTGACACTAAGCTATAACTCGATCTTCTTCTTTCTTTTCGTCGGTTCTTTTGTAAACCGTTAGATGAGTAGGCAGTAATGGTTTTTTTTCTTTGTAGGTGATTATTCTGGAAAAAAGTAAGCATTTGATGTCAGTATGGTGGTTGGGTGTGATAGATGAAATTTATTGAAGATAAAAGTGTATCTTCCAAGAGGGTGGGGGGGGAGCTGCTTTTTAGGATCCTTTGCATGAAAATGTCTCTTACACTTGGTATTCTTGTTGGGGGATTTATCACTGGTAAATATATGTGCAGTATAAGTTGATTGATATATATATATATATATATATATATTTGTAATGTTAAACGAAAGGTAGAAGAGTCTGGCATAATCATATGTGCAGTATAAGTTGATTGTAAAAGTGTATCTTCCAAGAGGGTGGGGGGGGAGCTGCTTTTTAGGATCCTTTGCATGAAAATGTCTCTTACACTTGGTATTCTTGTTGGGGGATTTATCACTGGTAAATATATGTGCAGTATAAGTTGATTGATATATATATATATATATATATATATTTGTAATGTTAAACGAAAGGTAGAAGAGTCTGGCATAATCTGACGGGCTTGATTACGTCGATCGCGTAATTCGAATAGTTTGCTGCGCGTAGAAAATCAGGAAGAGTAAAAAGCGAAATAGGTTTTCGGTCTATTTGTCGCAACAGTAGCTTTCACTGTGCACGAAGGAAATTCGGATTTTTTTTTGTAAATAACAGCGGTTCCTGATAGCAACGAGCGCGAGGACGAGGGTGGGGTCGAAAGAGCGAAGAAAGAAAAATTCGTGAAATCCGCGCCATTGCACTAATAGGGCGGCCTGCCGTCAGAATTTTACGTATTGCACAAATATCAACAGTCACGAGACTTTAACAATAGGAATCGAAGTCTGCTTTCACCGAAATCTGCAACGCTTTTTTATGCTGCTTACCGGATCAAGAGTCTTTCGCTGCTTTTCGATTCTCTCCATGTAGTTCCTATAACCGTCATTTATTATATTCATTATTCGATTCGCTGGCTTGAAGATCCTCGGAGCGTGTCGCGTAGCTAAGACTGTCCTTTTGAAAATGGCAGAGAAAGTTTATGGGATCAAACTTGAAACTATCGGATATGCCTACTGTCTTTCAAATCCAACGATTCGGTCGAGCTTCGACTTTCGGCGCGCGCACGTGCATTCCGAGATACTTGGCGGCTTCTCGAATCTTCTTTTGCCTGTCAGTCGAGGTTTGCGAAACGGATTGAACGTCGTATGAAACTCGTAACAACTTACCGGCAGTTTAAAACGCGTAGCATTCTGCATGGGATAGAATGTTCAGGTATAACGTGTTACTGCGCGCAAGCGACAGTGCCGTAACGGTGCAATGTAACCAATGGGTATAAGAGACATACACGACGAGAGGGGCGTCTCTAAGCGACAAAGTAGATTGTGAAACGAGAAATAATGAGCCTGCTAAAGTACTAACGGCCTTAACTACCCGCAGCTTCGAATTTAATTCCCGCGCGCATGACGTCACCAGCACAGAGGGAATAGTACATAGTACCAGGAATGGTATATGCGGCAGAGGAGCCTATACATATGTGTCTAAATAAATAATCTGTGAAAACATAGTAATCTATAGTCGGATGCAATCTTGGTCAAACAATTGTTCTATGGTAGGAATAGCATTTTTCGACAATTACGAAGAATATTCGTGGAAACGTAACCGGTACGTTTACGGCTCGGAGTATCGTGGGGTTTGTTATGTCTACTGTGTGAATCCTGGTAGAACCGACGAGCGTCGCGAGTTCTGACTTCGTAATTGTGAGTATTAACGGTAATACGGTCTCATATAATTTAATCGCATCTCACACTCTCGGAATTCTTACTAAACGATATTTCTTTCACTCCTGTCAGATAGCGATACTCGCATTGGAGAATTTTATGAAAAATTTTCACAATCTCCTGCGGTCGTAACCTCAAATTGTACATTGTCCAATTTTACTGCTGCTTCGTCATTGAAAAATTGCGTCTAATGGGATACGTATATATTATTATATCACTTTGCACTTCCGAAATGCATGCAGGTCAAGGACTTTTGTTGGATAACTGACACGTTAGATAAGATACAGTATCGCTTATCGCTGGACTGAACTCAGAGACATAATAATTGTAACTACACGAGTCATATGCCCTTTATTAATAACAATGAAATAAAATTAGCGATTTTTATTAACGTTTCAGGAATTCTTGTTTTCGTCACGGAAATATTGTAAATTTTCTCGAAACGGAAATAAACGCATATTTACTGCTGCCTTCGTTGGGACAGATTTGGAACTCGTAAATTTCCCGAATAAAGGATGACTGTCGTTTGTCTTGTATGTACAAGACTCCGTTCAAATTTTCAATAGCAAAAGGAGCTGATGTATACCTGCAAAAAAACTTGTGCAGTGTTCTTACACCTTATTATGCATACAAGGCATTTCTTCTCGAAGGAGTTGTAATGAATTTTTACCAAATATCTTTATTCCGCAGATCGAAAGAGTGATGTTAGTTCAATTAGTTAGCTCAATGAGTTTCGTTCTGTCTAGCACGACTCGATTATTCATCTTTTACCATTCTGTAAGTCGTGTATACTTTACAATTTATTTATATCGTTAACGTTCTTTTCTCTCGTGATTTCACTCGCTGCCGGCAAATTGAGTGTCTTTAGTTATCGGCATCCACTTAGGTGTCCTGATAAATGTTTTATTAGAGAACCACATTACGTGTCATTTAGCCTTGGCAAATATTTTGCCTTTCATACGGATAACACGTATAATTACTCTTTGACATATGCTCGGCCAAAGTAATTGCGACGACCTAACCTAGAAAACTTTGTAATTCAGAATGTACAGAACTACACAGATACACGTTTGCCTGAATAGATATTAATTTTTGAAATTCACTATTATCCTTAAACAAACTGTCCAAGGTGCAAGTCCTGCCGGAAGTCATGGTTCTGCAACCGTCCTGTCAGTCTCAAGCGGAAGAGAGAAAATAAATATTTCAAAGTGAGCAAATTAATTGTAGGCGACGACGAAATCCTAATAAGTCGGACTATCACGCAGGTCGCAGTTTTAATTGGAACAATACTAATTATGAGACGTGCGATTGACATTTTTCCCTTTCTGTGTTTCGGGTTGGAAATCAAGAATGACGTCACGCGTTATCAGAAAGGTTTACGGAAACCCTCTGCGTTCTGCGAATGTCGGACTGCCTCTGCAGAATCTAGTAGAAGTCCGTTTAGCATATTTGCTATCGTAACGAATCGAAGCCAATTTTATTAGGTTTATGTGATCTTTTAAATTGTGCGCAGAAACATTTACACAATTTTGATTCTTTCAAACGGATTTCACTTGCGTTGAGTATGCTCCTTGAGCTCTTACAGATCCTTGAACAGGAGTCACTGGATGCTTCAGCTAAAACTGTATTGGTGCAATCGAATGGAAATATGTAGAGGCAGTACGATTTCCATTAAAGTCATTTATCCTCGAAAGACTTGAAAGTGGGACTCGAGAGGCTTTCCTCTGCATATGTCGCAGACACTTGATAGTAGAAGCATCTATTGGCACTCAGAAGAATTCAAGGACTAGTCACTCTCTTTTTTCTTTCCCATTCTTAAAAAGATACAGCATGAGATCACGTGGGCCCGTTCGATGGCTTTCTGAGCGTTTCGTTTGACTTTGATAGACATTTTCTCGTTGTGATCATTGAAATTGGGTAAGGGTATTAAGAAATCGGGATTAAGGAGTAACGTGATCAAGTGATGGAGGTCACAGTCGAGATTAGAGTCGAGATGGTCGATCTTTAACCTTTAATATTTTTCGCAGATTGCACAAGGCAAATTTAATGATAAAGTAAGAGACTTTCGTGCGTTTCGTGTTGTCCTGTGTAAGAGCATGTACTGGATGACGCACGTATTTCTTTAAATTTTAATATCTCAAAAGCATTTCAGTAATATCGACCGACTGGTCAAGGTTCAAGGAGATACATAATTTTGTGGAAATATTTTTAAAAATTTATCGGAATATATATCGGCAACGTTGTAAATATTTTTAAACTCGTTGCGAATAATCAAATAAAGAGCGGATCTTCGAAACCGTTAAATAGTTCTAGAAAATTCAAGAAGATGGCAGGCGGAGCGCGGACGTCCTAAAAGACGCCTAAAGATGTCTCTCCAACGAGGCTTTAACCAGAGATGAGTAGGGAGATTGCCAATGAGCCTGTTTTTGGTGAAGGCAATTTTTCTCTGGTTTCGGCGCGCCACCTTAGCGGAGGGCCCTCGAAGCAGTTCCACGTTTTTGATTGGTCGTGTATATATAGTAATACTACGCGTGATAATCTGGAGCTGTGTTTTGGCGTGTCGACGCGCCACCTGAACGAGACTCTCGAACTAGTTCCACGTTTTTGATTGGTCGAATGAATTCGTGTGTTCCTCGAGATCCACGATTTTAAACCGGGTGAACACTCAAATAGGGAGACTTGAATCCACCCTTTCTTACTGCATATTACATAAACCGTAGTAATAAGGTAGTAAATTTTGCCGATGTTAATTCCCTTAATATCCATATGAAGCTTTGTAAATAATAGAGTGAGCAAATAATCTTTCAACAAACCCTCAAACGTGGGTAACTAGAGAAATATAAAGTTTCCAATTTGTACAGCACAATGGCTCGGTAGCGTACGTGCTTGATGCTGGATTAACGTCCGAGAATCTCAAGTTCGAAACTCACGTCTCATCCCTTTTTTTTTTCTTAATTATCGACTATGCTTATTGGTTCACCTAGTTAACTTAAGATTCATTAAATATATGATTATATTAATCTACAAATATTGTATTATATTACATCGTATACATCCAATAAATTGGTACATGAATCAGCGAACGTTTCTTTTTCCCGAGAGCCTACCTGTGACAAACACTTATGGTAGGCTGTTTCCTTTTTTAATAGCATAAATAATATTCAGACGGATAAAGAAGGCATTACGAAAAAATACTGAAAACAAAATTGCTGCAAATAATAGAGTAAGCAAATAAAACTTAAAAAAAACTCTCGAACGTATGTAACTACACAATTACAAGTTTGCTAAATAACTGGCTTCACCAAAAACAGGCTCATTGGCAATCTCCCTACTCATCTCTGCTTTAACAGCTTTGTCTCAGCTGTCGGAGAACCTGAGTTTCTGGCTAATGAGGAATCTGACTTTTCCAGTTATACCAACGAGTCACGATCAGTACGATAAAGCTGCTTCACATTCTTGAAAATCATTACGAAACAATCGAGTACAATCGCACTGCGTCCCCGGGATGCCTTACTGCAAAATATACAGGCTTCGATTCTACGATTTTGCTGAATATTCCGTTTTATGCGTTCGTCACGGTGTCAAAAAGAGATTCGTCAGCCATTCGAGTGGCAAGGACGTTGCCCCCCGCAGGGCTTAACGCGCCGGCGACTTTATTATGCTGACGGACTACAGCAACAGCCTGAACAGTTCTGTCGGTTATGTCGCAACGCGTCACGAGTCGGGAAAGCGTCGTTTCCTCGAATCGCGCGTCGAACAAAAGCGAGGCTCGAGAATTTGTCGACTAGAGAAAAAAAAACAAAAATTTAATAATGAGTGTGATAGTTAACAGTTGACAGGAACACGTAGCAAGAATTTGACATGGTACGATTAGTTTATCATGGCCCTGAAGAAACCCTGCTTTTAATGTAGACTAAATAATAATACCACATTGATGAGGTTATAATGTTTTTATTTTCTTTTGGTAACGACCATTCCATCATTCCTTCCTGCAGAATGACGTCCCGATACAGTACATTCTAAAGGATGCTTGAATACGTCACTGGGTGGCGACGATGGATGATATCTTTTTATAGAATTACGTTATCGGTAGCAGTGGCCTCCGCGCGACTATTCTTATCGCCCTATGAGGATCCCTTTTGACGATGCTTTGAAACTGGATCAATTGGCAGCATCTTTGTCTGCTGTCACGTGCGTTGACGGAGCTTGTTTTAAATTTACTTTTTCTTTTTTGCCTTCTAGAATACTCCTACTACAGTTACGATGCATCCTCGAAGACCAGAAGATCACCCGTGGACCTGCCGAATCTTTCATTGGCCAAGTCCTTCGCGAGGTCGTCCTTATCTAGAAGACGACGTACCCCTGAAACTGATCTGACGATCAGCAGTAACATGCAAAAGCAGGAGCAGCCCGTGATCAACACGAATCCCAAAGTGGCGTCGGTCAACGTGACGTATTCGACCGATGACGGTTCCAGTTCTCCATCTACGAGCGCCTTTTCCACTGTGGTCACTACACCAGCTGCTCCACCAGTTGGTGCTGTTGAACAAACTAAACCTGGGAAGAATGTGTCTTTCGTCGTTTCTCAACCAATGAATCCAGCTGTTGGATTACCTGTAGGTCTACCATTATTCATCATCATTGATGATCTTAAGATACTGTTAATTATATAATGAACTTAGACAATTCAAATGTATCTCTTGATAGCCTCGAGGTGTTATCTGGCCGAACAGGACTATGTCGAAAAACGTCACTGACCAACCTCAGGGCGAATCCAGGACGCCGCAGTCTACGCCGGATGAGAATTCAGACATTGACGACATCTCCATAGACAAGTTCTCGATAAACAAATTCGAGATGAACAAGACCCTCACGCAGAATAACGTAACGAATGTCGAGGAAGATACTCATCTCTATTACAACAGTACGATCGTTACCAATGAGACTATTGGGAAGCAGCTATGGGTCGATATGGACAATCATCCTGACGTCAAAGTCAATGATGTCCTCAGTCAGAGTTACAGAAGGGCTGCTGTGAGTTCACTTGACCTTACTTATGTTTTTTCTTTATTCAATGCACTCATGGGAATACTCATTTATCATCCTGACTTTAATCTTTTCTCATGACTTCCTATACAGACTGTCAAGCTCAAGTTCGACTTCCCCTTCTATGGGCACAAGGTTCGCAATATCACCATAGCTACCGGAGGCTTCCTCTACACCGGGGAGTATGTGCACAGCTGGCTCGCAGCTACGCAGTACATTGCACCGTTGATGGCCAATTTCGACACTAGACTCTCGAACGAGAGCTTCGTCAAGTATGCCGATAACGGTATGGATTTTTGTACAATTTATAAATATCATTCTTAGCAGTGTTAATCTTATTTCATTATCTCCTCTTATTATCAATGGATAGAAACTGCCTTTACCGTCGAGTGGGACAAGGTAATACTCCAGGATAAGCCAAATGCCGGACCATTCACGTTCCAGGCGACACTTCATCAAAATGGAGATATAGTCTTCGTCTATTCGGTCGTTCCTCTAGTCGTCGAGAATATCGAGGATACTGAACATCCCGTCAAAGTCGGTCTCAGCGATGCTTACATAATGGACAGAACCACCGCCTATTGTAAGTCCTGCTAGTTTTCGATCGATACTTTTGATGTTCTATCTAGTTTTTTTTATTGCCACAGTTCTCCTATTTTTTTTTGTTCATACTGACTTTCATTAACGTCTTCTGTTCCTTCGATTATCCAAATTAATTCTGACTCTCGTAGGGAGACTTGTCTCTCGATACACATGTGAGTATAATAATTAAAGTGCGACTCTATAAGCAAACTAGACAGGTCAGTGACTACGTTTTCGTTAAAACCCGACTTGCACCTGGCGTCACTTTAGTTTAACTGAACGTTCTCAGTTTGGCTGGGATCCAATTGTATAAGTACGAACTTTGCACGTGGGTTCTATAATTTTTAACTTTCAGTTAAAGCGTCTCTGAGAACAATGAACCCCTTTTAAATTTGGACATACTTTATTCAGTTTGTTTTTTATTCTTTCCTTGTTTTTAGCCATTCGTAGAAAAATAATCTACGAGTATCATCGGGTCAACTTCAACAGACAGGATATACAGAACTGGACTGTCATTTATCTGCGTGCTCTGCCCACGTGTTTCGAAATGGATAACTGCAACGACTGCTTAACCAAAGTCACAGGATTCGACTGTAAGTGGTGTCCGAAATTGAATATGTGCAGCACCGGTACCTTCCGGCACAGACAGAACTGGCTTAAAAACGGCTGCGAGGTAAACAGCATCGAACAGGAAAGCAGCTGCCGCGTTGAACCCAGCCAGCAAGCCAAGAAACGTAGTTCTCTTGATCATAGTGGTACGTACTGATGCTGTTGACTCCGGGCATCCGCTCCCTCATTTAACAGTTGAACCACTAGCCTTTTCTTTTTCACCATTATCAACATCAAAAACGTTCAAAAAATCAAAACCAAAACCCAATAGTCTTGTGCTCATCAAAGTTCTCCCTTTTAAAGATCTATGTTTCGTCCTCGTCGTTCCGTTATATTACGCTTCAACTAAGATAGGGGAAGAATAAATAAAAGTAAACTTACGAGCAACAAAGGGGTTAATTAAAAGGTAGCTCCGTTTACTTTCCTTGCAAAATACTTTCCCCTTCTTATAGATTGCTTTATAGCGCTTTTCCTTTAATTTAATATTACCCATTATTCTTCTCTTACAGCACGTAGCAGCATAGACATGGGAGTCCCTGGGATTATTGGGATCCTCATCGTGATCGCCCTGTTCGGCGGTCTCGGTGCTTGGGGTGCTTATGCTTACCGCAATCCTCACAGCACACCAGGACAGATGCTCATTAGAGTAAGTTTTTATTTAAGTCATTATATTATTTTTGTCATTAATATCGTACCCAATTTAAAATACTATTTTTCTTTAATTATCCTTTTAACAGTATCGACCGAGCCAGTGGAGTTGGCGAAGAGGCGAAGCTCGCTATACCGCTGCAACAATTCACATGTGACGAGAAACGCATAGCTGAAAGTCAAGTCAACTGACCACAAATATTTCTCGGACCAAACTTCCTACTAAGTGTATACAGTACCAAGTCTGCAGTTGATATACTGAATCTCCTCTACTACCTGGTTGCAGTCGCGCACGTTGCTTAAAGAACGATTAATCGTAAATGTCTTTTCCGAGTCAGGTATTTGTTAAGGCTCCAGTTTAACGAAGAGTATAATCCTACGTCGTGCGTTTTATAGAAATGCTCCCGGGTTAATTAATCGCAATTAAACAAAACCGACAGTCGCGAAACTGACATCACATTTTCAAGTGATACGTGTGTCGAACCTGGATAATATGTAGAGCATTCACCCTAGGCGCAAGCTGCGGTTATAAAACGATACAGTCTCTCATTAATGCGTACACAGTGGCTTTTCACTGGAAACGGGAATATAATTTTAGAACTAGCCTTCTTGAAATAATTTTCGGTCGTCGAACTCTCAAACGCTACGCTGATTGTTCAATCGCTCGAATAATCAAGTCGAGCGAATAACGTGATTGACCCAGATATGTTTTTTAGAATGAACTTAGTTGCTTCTTTTCTCTTGTTAATCTTTCCAAAGACTGTTCTGTTGTATTGTCACCTTCAATTTTTATTTCTTTACTTCCTCTTCTTTCTTTTACAGTCTACAATCTATTTGGATAGTAGGGTTGTCGAGTGTCGGTGGTTTAAATTACGAAATTAAAGTATGTAATACTCAAAGGTCGGGCCACATACAAGAATAACTCGAGCATAATGATGATGATAATAGTAATAATAGGACGGAATGTATACTCAACTGAAATTTATGAAGATTCACACAGTGCCTCTAACACGTTAATATGTCGGAGTGACGAATGCGTCGAAAGGACGAACGAGAGAGCATCCTCAATGTGCTACTTTATGATGTCAAATGACTTTGCAACTTATGGCATATTTTTTTCATTGCCCATAAAAAGGAATTTGTTAATCGTTACACCAGTTACCATCATTCTTTAATATTATATGTGACTGTCACGACCAGAAAGTGTTTTTAATGCAAAATTTGTTTCAAAGGAACTATTTGCTCGCTCGGAGGGGCGAGAGTGCTATTCACAGTTTAGTTAATTTTACTTGTTTATATTATATTTTATGCAGTATTCTGATGTAAAAGCGAATCCTAAAGGGAGAGGGAGGGGGGCATCAATCGGAAAACATTTAGTGATTCCAATTAAAAAACCTTTTGAATCCCTGTTGAAATATGGAGATTGATAATCTGGTCTACATCTCGTTAATGGTTCCACTTCAGCTTATACACAGGGAACACAAAGTAACAGTTATATATGTCGGCAATTATAATAATTCCTGTTCAATATCGTAATGGTTATGAGGCACGTATTGTAAAGTGACTGTTATGTCTGTGGTTAGGAATTTTGTAATTACTGTTACGTCACTCTTGCTTTGCGTTTGACGGTTACCTATTCTTTTTACTTTTCATGACATTCCAAACGATTTTCTCTTTTTTCGTCCTTTTCAATGCTCTTCTGAATCTAGTGCTAACTAAAATGCAATATATAAATACAGCGGGCTCCAAACGCTAAACCTTGTAATGCGATTTTTGAGGTTGTGTTGAAACATACGTTAAGAATGCTTAAGGCCGATGCTGAATTATATAAAGTGACTAATGTGATTGCGGATTTAATTTTTCAACACATTGACTGTTACGTCGGCACCTATTGTCCGGCGTATGGCTTTTACATATCCAACAAATTTCGCTCGGCAGTGAACGTGTTAAAAACATTTCTATTTTTAAATTGTTCATCTCTTCGAAATTAATTAATTTACTTCTTCTTTTTCTGTTAGCTATACCGAAATAAATCCAACGGTGCATAATTTCATGTTATTTGGACGGTCTTTTGGAGCTGACAGATTTCAGAATGGTTTTTGAAAAACTATTTTTTTTTATCGAATATGCCATCATATTTTATACTTGATACAATTTAACGTCAATCTTGATCACTTTTCACGTATCTTTAAACGTGAACGGGAAAAACACGCAGAGTTTAACTGGGATAGTTTGCATGGACACTGACGCGAATTGTAATTTCGTCGTTCCGACTGGATGTATAAATAAATAATGTATATGCATAATTTTATATATATATACACAGATTTATACACCAACAATATTTTGTGAGGTATTTTTTTTTTGTTTACGCATCACAAGCACCGTCGCTGTAACACGTAGTATGTAACAAATATAATGGAAATTTACAGTAGCTGATCAATAACATTATATCTTGAATGTATATAGTAGTATTTTAATACAACATAATTTTTGTGTAATTTTAGTAAGCGAATATATATAATGTTGAGAAGAGGTGCCTTCAATGAAAAATTTTATCTCGACGTCTTTTTACACTTGTTTTTAATTCTGTTACCGAATTTATGAAATTTGTACATTTAAACGGAGCAATGATGTATGGCGCAATTGAGAAATAATTGGACGCAATTACGGGGCGACTGACATAATAGTTTTTATAAATGGTGTGAAATGTCACTGTTGGACGTGATGCTTATCGTTTTAAGGGAGTGTCGTACTAATTCTGTTATAATATAAAGAACGAGGCGTTTATGAAGTGGACAGGAGAAATTTAGAAAGCCTCGATAAGCTTCTATCTATTACTGATGTCTACAGTTTAATTAATAATTTGTGATAATAAATATTTTAATTAATATAAGAGTTGCGTGCGTTTTACTAAGAAAGCCGTATACACCACCATTTTATTCCATGTTACGTTTGTATAATTGAAATAATCGCTGTCAAGAAAACACTAACTCGTATCTTTCAGAAAATGTTTCAACTTGTCAGTTTCAGTTCTTATCCATCTTGACCCAGCTTCATATTCACAGTCAGTGCTTGAGATCATGATTAAGATGAAGCACTTCTTATTCATGCTGGCTTTATCTCCAAGGGAACCAATTGCCAGGTGTTGACCAAATACTGATTATGAATACGGACCGCAAATTCAAATTTTTGAGTGATAAGGCACTAATACACTTATCGAGACAGTGCGTTCATCAAATACCTTTTTCTATCCTCGTGCGCGCGTATCATTCTTTGGAGTTATCGTTTCGACGGTTGGCGTATCGGAAATTATTACAATTCGACTTATCGAGTTGGAAATTCGCGAAAATAAGGTTCGAGGAATGAAACTTTGTAAGTTTGACTGTTCTTTATAATCTTGTGGATTTTACCATTCGAGTTGGTTGTTTAGGCATAAGTAGAGAACCTTCACTATTAGCTGTTGATACAATTTTCCGTTAGTGCTAGCGAATAACTTGGGCTTTTTGTCGTAGCTGAACTAACCATGATAAATGGAAAATTCACCTTATTACCAGTGCAGACCGTGCAGACTAAATGGACTAAACTTTTTCAATATTGGCGGCTGCTGAACGTTGTTGACCAGTGTTGACCAGTGTTGACGATGCTGTGCGGTCTTTGGTGGTGTTACTCTGTGTGACTTGTAAAATCTATTTTTAATCAAATTTACCCTGTATTCGTCTTTGGCATCAGGTTCCAACAGCAGTGCTTAAAATATCTCTGCAACATGTCAGAAAAATCTAGATAGTTCTTTTAGCCTGATAATATAACGCAGCATCAGTGCATTGCTCAGTCGTGAACAGAATTCAACAAGTACGAGACGAGATTAGAGATACATAACCAAGTTACTCACTTAATACCTGTGATTTTATTTTGGAGCAATATAGTGAACATTATTGACATATTCAACTTGATCATTACGTTTATTTAATTATTTGATAAGGTAAGCTGGTACGTTTAAATAACCTAATACTTTAAGAGAATTTCTTGTTTTTTTAATTAAACTATTTTAAAATCTACAGATTTAAACTTTAGAACCATACATGTTGCTGATAGTTTTGTACCAGTTGTCGATGTAATGAAAATTTGTCATCTTTGGGGAATTATATGTTTCAGAGCACATACCACGTATTTATCATGACGAAGACTGATTTGTTGCCACGAGAGTGGAAAGAAAAGGGTAACGAGGCTTTCAAGAAAGGTGATCTAGAAGATGCTTTAAGTAGCTATACAAGTGCGTTACATCTGGCTAAAGATGATGATGCAGAAAAAGCTGTTTACTATAAAAATCGTGCTGCTGTATATCTACGCCAACGCGAATATGCTAAAGCAGAGAAGGATTGTGATGCTGCGTTGAAGATATGTCCTAATGACCCCAAAGCTCTATTCAGACGATGTCAAGCATTGGAAGCTCTAGAGAGATTTGAAGAGGCATATCGTGATGCTCGAGCCATTATTATCAATGATCCTGGTAACAAAGCAATTCAGCCAATTGCTGCTCGACTACATGAAATCGTACAGGAGCGTCTGAAACAGAATTCACGAGTTACTGTTAAGGTACGACTAAATAAACACTACAATAGAATACACTCTGTTAAATGTTTCAAGTTTAATTAGCTGAATTTTCCTCTGAATTTATTGCAGGTTGCACAAATGTTAGAGGTTGCATTTGACTTGAGCAAAGAGAATGGTCACCGTGAAACAGCCATGAACAATTTATTGGTGTTATCGCGTGAGAAAGCTGGAGCTGAGGTTATGTTCAAGGAAGGGATAGTGGAAAAAATTACGAAACTTTTGAAAGTCGAGAAAAAAGAGGAGATTATCGTGTCGGCTGTTCGCATAATTGCAGAATTGTGTAAAGACAATACCGCTCGGACGGAACTAATTCTGAAGGATATTGGGATTCCCTGGTTTCTAGAGATGATCAACAGCAAAAACGTAGATAGAGTGAACGCGGCGCAATATTGTATACAAATAGTCTTAAACAGCTACAGTGGTATGGACACCAAGCCGGAATCAAAGCCAAACAGTGAAATGTGCGAAAAATTCAAAAAGGAAATTGACACTGTACTCTCTTGTTTGGTGTACAGTGTGACGAGCCGTACAATCACAGGACTAGCACGAGATTCTATATTGGAATTGATAATGCGAAATATTCACTATACCGCATTGAACTGGGCAGAGCGTCTGGTTGAAATTCGCGGCTTACAACGATTGATGGAAGTCGCGAGCGAACTCGAGGAGTACAAATACGAGTCTGCTATGGAAATCACACAATCGACGAGGACAGTGACTAGCGTCTGCCTTGCACGGATTTATGAGAACATGTATTACGATGCTGCCAAGGAGAAATATATGAATGCCATTGACGAGTACATAAAGGATAAGCTACTGACTCCGGACATAGAGTCGAAGATTCGCGTAGTTGTCGCGATAACTACTCTTCTACTGGGTCCACTGGACGTCGGTAACTCTATAGTCGCGAAAGAAGGCATCATGGAGATGATTCTAGTTATGGCGGGTACGGAAGATCCACTACAGCAAAAAGTGGCCTGCGAGTGCATTATTGCAGCAGCTTCGAAAAAGGATAAGGCCGCTGCAATTATCAATCAAGGTGTTAACATACTAAAGAAACTGTATCAATCTAAGGATGATTCGATTCGCGTGCGAGCTTTAGTGGGTCTCTGTAAATTGGGAAGCTCAGGTGGTACCGACGCTAAGATAAGACCATTCGCAGATGGAGCGACGAAGAAGTTGGCAGAAGCCTGTCGAAGGTTCCTTATCAATCCAAAGAAGCAAAAAGACATGAGGAAGTGGGCTGTCGAAGGTCTCTCGTATTTAACGTTTGATGCCGAGGTGAAAGAAATGTTAGTTCAGGATCAGGAAGCTGTTCAGGCGATGATCGAGTTGGCTAAATCGGGTGACCAATCGGTAGTCTACGGGGTCGTCACCACCTTGGTCAATCTGTGCAATGCATACGACAAACAAGAAATAATACCAGAGATGATCGAATTAGCTAAATTCGCAAAGCACCATATCCCTGAGGATCATGAGTTGGATAGTCCAGAGTTCGTTAACAAGAGGCTGTGTCTTTTGGCAAAGGCGGGAGTAACCAGCGCCCTGGTCAGCTTATCGAAGACAGAAAGTCAGAATAGCAGGGAACTGATTGCACGCGTTTTCAATGGTATTTGCAGTCAACATGATTTGCGGGGTATCGTCGTCCAACAAGGCGGCGCAAAAGCCCTTTTACCTCTGGCTCTAGATGGCACTGATAAGGGTAAGAAACAAGCAGCTCAGGCACTCGCTCGTATCGGCATCACCATTAATCCGGAAGTCGCCTTTCCGGGACAACGAATCATGGAAGTTATACGGCCATTTTTGAATCTGCTCAGTCCTGAGTGTTCCGCCCTCGAAAACTTTGAGGCTCTGATGGCACTTTGCAACCTAGCCGGTGTCAACGAAAACGTTCGCAGCCGGATACTCAAAGAGGGAGGTTTCCAGAAGATCGAACTTTACATGTACGAGGAGCACGAGATGCTCAGGAGGGCGGCTGCACAAGTTATGAACAACTTGTTAATGTCGGAAGAGGCAGTCAAATTTTACGAAGGCGAGAACGACAGGGTTAAATACCTCGTGATACTTTCTCAGGACGAAGATGAACAAACGAGCATCGCAGCATCGGGTGCACTGGCCATGTTGACCTCTCTCAGCAACAAGGCATGTGCAAAGATTTTCGAAACGACCTCTTGGCTGGAGTCGATTCATTTTCTGCTTGCCAATCCAAAACCTGAAATACAGCACAGGGGTGTCGTCATAGTCTTGAACATGATGGAAAGTACCAAGGAAGTTGCTAGTAAACTTATTGAGACGGACGTCATGGAAATTCTTATGGCATTGTCCAAGAGCGACACAGTAGAGAATCCTGTGATCAAGGAGATTGCCTTGAAGGCGTTAGAGGCTGCTGCTAAGTGGGATCTTATTAAGGAAAATCAGGAATCCTCCGGTGCAACCACTAGTACCAGTCCTCTGGAATCTATTGACTGAACAGTACTTTTAACATCCTTGAAGCTTCCAATTCCTGTTAACGTTCAATATTGATTTCTTCGGAAAGAATGCTAACGGCAATGATGATATTTGTATCGTGCGGACTTCTATTTAAATCAAGCTGATTGGTGATCTATTTGAATTTTACAGTGCCAAAACAAATTTCCTGTTATGAAGTTTATTCATCGGTATAATGTTTTTTATAGGACTATTTGAATTGGATTTTATTTTTAAAACTGAGACTGCTGACCTTAGACTTTCTCGGGATCGATTATACATGTACTTAACTTCACAGATCGTGCCTTGAAAAAAGTCTTTCTATTTTTTACATTCGAAAAATACAGTGCCATCGAATATAATGTTAGTAAAATCGGGCCTTTATAATTTGAGACTTAGTCTCGCATTTACTGGTTATTGTTAAGAAATATAATTATATAATTGTTAAGAATGTGTGACGTGCTTATGTTATGAGAGAATGAAGTTTATTTATTTATCAGTTATCATATATTAAAATTCAATATTTATTGTACATATCCTATGTGTGCGCGAACTTATAATAAATTGATTCCAGTTATTTTTATGTGTACTCACTTTGTTTATCAAGCACAGTGGATTCCAAGAATTGAAATTATTTATGTAAGAATAAAAGACCAGAATATATTTACATAGAAAATTTACGTATAGTTTATAACAAATATCAAGATGTCTGTAGAAATGGATGATTTAGAGCTTGTTCCGCAGTTGCTCGTGTCTTAAAATCTGGATCCAATAATCTGATCAGAAGATCATATGCAGTCATTGGGTATACCAAATGTTCTGAAGCTCTCTAAAATGTTAATATAATAATTTGAATAACAATTTTTCATAAAACTTATTACTCGTAGGAGTATACTATTGCATGCTTTCGAGAAATAACGTATCATACTTAAAAAAATAGAAGTGTCAATGGCAAAGTAAAGACAATAATACCTTATTGAGATCATTAAGTGCATTGATAGCTCGGCATGCTTTATTTCGGTTTCGTAACTTTTGACAGAGAGACACGATGTCAATCCCTGGGATATTTTCACTAAATACTAATTTTCTACCTGTTTCAATGAAAAAATAATATAAACCAAGCAACATAATAGAACAGTAAATTAATAATAAATTTTAACACTCCGCCACTGTGTCTAATAAAGTAATTGATCAAAAGTGCAAAAATAAGAAGAAATTATAGGTTTATTTTATCACTTGTGCTTCGCACATACCTAGTTTTCTTGCACATTGCTGCATTCTAGCCGAACCAAATATTGATGTTATCTCTGATAATGCTGTGCAGTCATCCGGTGATCGAAAGAATAATTGAGTACCACTCAGAATGCAAAGCATTATTACTCCACTTGCCCAAATGTCAATTGCTAAAATTCATGTTTCTGAATTACAAATCTATTAAACGATACAAGTGTTACAGTACAGAAGTAGAAAAAAGCAATACAAAATAAGACTTTACAACGGTGAAAATATTATAGGTCACAGTGTGTTTTATAGTGAATGCCAAATACCTACCTGGAGTTTGATAAGGATATTTCAGTAGTACTTCGGGTGCCCTGAACCCTGGTGTGCCAGCACGTGATGCCACTTGTGGCGGCTTTATTAAACATACTGAACAAATTCGTGCTTTTCCGAAACACACACATTTTGTTTCTGCGGCCTTTTTTGTATTTTCTCGCACTTTTTCCACTCGGTTCTATAAAACCAAGATTTTTCTTATAAAACTTTTTTTAAGGCTCGTTTTCGTTGTCATAACTTTTTGCCATACACATACTAAAATATATTACCTCATCTGATCGTTTTCTCTTGACAGAATAATTGCTTAGAACTTGTGCCTTGTTATCGATAGACAATTTTGTCTCCTCCGTATATTGTTGTGCTAATCCAAAATCAACTAGTAAATATCTAAAATTTTGAATAAAATAAGATAATGTAAATATAAATCCTTAATAAAGGTTTTCAATGACTTATCAAAGTAAACACCTTCTACTTTTGCGATCATATAAAAAGTTACTGGGTTTAATGTCTCTGTGTATGATATTGAACTTATGCACTCTTTTTAAGGCCGTTAAAAGAGCTCTCATGTAGTCTTTAGTTTCCTGAACACTCATATTATGAACATAATGCTGTAAAATATATTTGTACTGTAGTAAATGTCTATTCTAATTGTTATCATATATATTCAAATTAAATGTTTATTACCGAAAATCTATCATGTTTCATGTATGGCATTACAAATATAATGGATCCAGCACTTCTTACACACAGTTCCAATCCTGCGACATGATCCGTACCTCTGTAATAATTATAAACGGTTCTCATTTATGAAATTCAATACAACTAATTAAAAGAGGAATATGTAAAAAATCATTTTACAATTACCCAATTTTCTGCAAACATTGTAATTCTTGTTCGATTCTATCTGGATGACATGTAGGAACTAAATGTTTCACAGCAAATTTTTTCAAACCATCAGAACTTTTCAGTGTGGCTAGAAAAACTGAACTGAAGGTGCCTTCTCCGATTTTACCATGGACTTTAAATAAATCTTTCAGAAGAGGCACACTCTTGATGAGCTCAGCTATCTTCTTGTTATCATATTCTAAAAAAATGTTAATTTCCCAAATAAAAAGTTACTCGTAATAACATTCTCTGCCAAATAAAGAAGTAATTATAGGTATTTTACCATAATCCTCAGAATCTTCTTCGCTGCATGATAGATCTTGAAACTCTAAAGTCTCGCACTTGGCATTTTTTAACATATTAACTTCTCTCTTGTTTTCTGTACAGTTATAATACTACTAGTGCTAAATAATTCTTGTTAATTCTCACGTTAGGTGCAGCGTTTTGGAAATTTGAATTTCGTTTGAGGTCAACAACATAAACAGTGCGAATTAAACTCGTCCTGCCATAAACTCACAATGATATTTAAAACACTTTCCTTACGTTCTAATAATCTTATATACGCACAAGATGCTGATTCAAAACTGTAACTCTAACTAAGAAGTCAAAAAACCGATCAACAGATCATGGAACATTAAGAAATATTTTAGACTAAATAGACAGCTGTTAACACGCTGATAATGGTGGTAACTACAGTACGTGCAGTGTGCTGCGAGTATACTACTGGCGCTACAGTGTGTTTTAATCAGCTGTCGTTGGCTATAGTACAGTTAACTAGAGTTTCAATCAGTTCAGTTCAGTTTTGTTCAGTATTGCTCAGTATTGCTTGGTATTGCTTCAAAAGTTGAAGGAGGCATAAGCTCCTGCTCCAATAAGTGATAAAAATGTTGAACTATAAAGAGAAGGAAGTTTGTCTTTTTTGTTGAATTGCAAATGATTAACTAGTTTTAATAATATATTTCTGTCAGAAAGACACACAATCGTCTATTAATATTTAACATTGGCAAGAGGTTATCTCAAAATACTGTGTTACCGGCGATACTCTTGGTTTCTTTTCGTAGATTCTAAAGAAATCCAAGAATCTTAAATACATTGGGGTTGAAGTAGTTTTTCAAGAAAAGCAGCGACTTGTAATTATACTGAAAACCAAGAAGTTTTTTAAAGATGTTTTCTCTTGATCCTCCCAAACCACCAGAGTCTTCATCAGCAGTTACAGAGACCAAAAATCGAGTGTTTTTGAATGACGCTGACCTGGATAAGATAGCTGTCTATCTTGTAGGTAGTCAGCAAAGGTTTAGGGAGAATATAATTATTCCAAGAATAGCAGGTCCTGTTAAGATTAAGACGAATGAAGAAAAAACTGTAGAAACAGTAATGGAAAGCTGTGCTTTTAAAAGCATCATGGCTTGTGTCCTAGGTAAGTTCTTTTACTCTCTACATATTTACTTATATTGGTTGTACCGTTAGAAATATAGCAAATGCTTACTAAGGTTCATTTTACAGGATATGGCTTAGGAGCTGCTATTGGATTATTCTCGTCGAGTGTAAATCCTAATGTGGCAAGTGTAGAAAAGCAACAAACAGCTCGAGAAGTCTTTCGTGAAATGAAGACCACAACTTTAGGATATGCTAAAAATTTTGCTGTCGTGGGCTGTGTATTCTCAGCTATCGAATGTACTATTGAATCAGTAAGAATTTATCTTCCAATCCATTTATTTGTTATGACAATTTGCCTCATGGGGTAAAAACACATATTATATAAGAATGGTAATTTGTATGGAAATACAAGTCTATCCAATGTATTGCATTCAATTTGATTGTAATATCTTTACATTATGATTACATTCACTTGAATTTCAGTACAGAGGTAAAACAGATTGGAAAAATGGTACATATGCTGGTGGACTGACTGGAGGTCTGATAGGTCTTAGAGGTACTAATAGCTCTTTCTTTAGTAAACCTAATAATTTAAATATTATAATGCAACTTTTTTCGATCTAGCTGGTATAAAAGCAGGACTTGTTGGCGCAGCTGGTTTTGCAGCCTTTTCCACAGCTATAGACTATTACATGCATAGATCGTAAATAATATAAAACAAATTATTGTAAATAAGGAGGGTTTTAAATGAATAAAGCACAGTAATGCAAGTTTTATGTATCGATAGAGGGCACACGAGTGCGTATATGCAATTTATTTATTTTTTTAAAACTTACAGGTAAGTACAAATGTTAGAAGTTAAAATGAATTCATAGAATTGGGATGAACAATTTGCAAATTGTTTCGCAAATACATCACGTTATATCGTAAACACGTCACGAAAACTTTAAATTGCAAATATAAAACCTAAATGGAATCAAAAAATTTAAGAAGTGTATTCACTTATGGCCTAGCCTTAAATGTTAACATCATATAAGATGATTATGTTTACATTAACCAAAATAAATGCAATGTTGTAACGAGGCCAAGATAGTCTCGTTGCAGAAAAATATAAATATCTGTATATGTATTCTTTCTTTCTCCCTCTTTTCATCTATTCGTCATTGCCTATCACAGTAAAAAAATGAAGACTTCGCAAAATTACAATCGAGACTAGACGTGCAATATCACGTCACATGCGATGTTACTTCGAGTCTTTCGTTTTTTACTTCAATTGCGAAAATTCTAAAAATCTACTCGGAAGATATCAAATTAATCATTTCATACTTAAATATTGAATACATTTGCTCTCTCTATCTCTGTACCCGATTAAGAGAGATCCTTATAGGATTCAATATCGTTGATTATATTTCAGAATTGCTATTAGATTTGTGAATTTGCCGATCACAACGATTATCTTTCAATATGAGCATTATGTATGAACGAGTAATTCTGAAGTTCTTCCAATAGGAAATATGACGGCAGACCAAGCCTACATGCGTACCTATACTATAGGAAACTAAAAGTGTTTACATTACGTGTCGTATTGTAGAAAACAAAAATATATTAGGAAGTATCACTGTGAACCTACAAAGTATTGCCAAATTTCTCAAGTTCGCAGGCAGAAAATACAATAAGAAAGGACGAGCCATTTGGAAAAACTGCAAGGCACTTTTTTCTACTTCACTCTGACGCTGCAGGACAAAAGTCCAGAAACTTGAGTTCTTATTTCTTTCTCTTCCGCAAGATGTTAATAAATGCTGGCTCATAGTGTTTCGACTCAAGGAAAGATCATGAATTGGCGAAACACGAAGATAAAAAATATGACATACTAGATCGCGTCTTATATTTAGGAAAGACAATTCGTGCGAGGCAGCAATATTTCTTCTATATGTTTGTCATAATAATTTTGTTTTTGGTTCATCACACAGATTGAGATTCCGAAGAAGCGACTAGAAGCCACAAGATTATTTCCCACGTATGTTATACCTTCCGTATTGTTTCTTTCGTTTTTTCTCTAACTTTTAATTTTGGCACCTGGCAAGATGAAAACACCTTCGTTTGTTCAGTTTCCTTTGATTATTATATGAGATGAATTGAGAAATTAAGGTTTCTGCTGTTGCATTTGCGCCTGCATTGCAGCCAGCATCTCTTGCATTCGCCGCAATTCCGCTTCCTTTTCTTGCAGTATACGATAGTTCTCGGATGTGGCACCCGATTTCTCCGATTCAACGATTCTGGGAACAAATATTTATAGTTGTACGTACCACCATTTTCAGAACCGATAAAATTGTTACTAGGTATGTAAATGAGCACTCACGTTTGCCGTCGTGGTGGCACAGGAGCTCCTTTGGCCAATCGTTCACTACGATAATTCTCATAATGTACCTCTTGAGTGACCTCTTGTAAATCTTGCATGTGCGTACTGTTAAGGTGAAGATTGAATTTATTGAAATAACGTCTATATTTGCATTACGTCTATTCATTATAATATTGGATGTGTGTATATTGAAGTCATAAAAAAAAAGATTAATAGCAACTGATGATGAGCTTACATGAGCATTGTCCTCAATTTAATGAAGTCGCAGTGATCTGGATTTTCAACCTCGACAACACCCCATGGATAAAGTCGACCTCTGACCTTTCTCCCTTTGACTTCGAGCAGTGTGTTTGCACCGCAAACAGCGAATGGAACAGCCTCTTTCAATTGTCTCACTTGTTCTTTGTAATCTTCATCCTCATCACTATCGCAATCCGGTAGAGGATAGATCTTAATTCCGCTACCTTCTATTTCTTCCATAACACGTTTTTTCAAACGGAGCACCTCTTTTTTGGTAAGCACATCCGCCTTGGCGATCACAGGCACAATATTTACTTTATTGTGGAGTTGCTTCATGAATTCTATGTCCAGCGGCTTCAGACTTTAAACACAAGAGAGCAGAGTGATACTTAATATCTACTACAGGCTTATATTACGATGATGTTATTATATTCTAAATACATACCCATGACCAAACGGTGAGATGAAATAAAAGCAACAGTGGATTCTATTGTCAACTATGTTTCTTCGATTCAATCCACTTTCATCTCTGAGAAATCTTTCAAACTGATCGTCAATATACTGAATGATTGCTCTAAAACTGTCTGTATTATCAATAGCATCTCCGTATCCTGGAGTATCAACAACAGTTAAACGTAGTTTAACACCCCTTTCCTCAATCTCCACTGTAGATGCATCAAGCTTAACAGTCTGGTTTGTTTTCTCTATAAAAAATATTTGTTGCAAAAACACAAATGGAACAATGGTAATCTATTTTCTGTCTTGCTAACTTACCAACAGCATCCGGTATTAGTCTCTCTGGATATAAATCAGTAAGAAAAAGACTGTTGACTAGAGTGGATTTCCCAAGACCTGATTCTCCAACAACCATTAAAGTAAATTCAAAACCCTTTTTCACAGACTTCCGATGCACCTGGTTTGGTAAGTTCGCAAATCCCACATACCCTGGAGTCTCTAAGCTGGCAAACTACAGGAATCAAAGAGAATGAAAATTAATAAATACATGTCCAATTACAACTCATACAAAGAAGAATCAAGCTTCAATATTATAACTTATACTATTTTGCTCGATTCTTCATAAAAATATGAGTAACATTCTTTACACATAAATACATTTATATATAAAAATAAAAAGTTATTTCACCATTTCTGAATATTCGCTCATCCTATTCGCTTGTAATGATTCAGAGCGCTAAACTAAAATGCTCGCCAGACGGACAAATAACGAAATTTAAGGCCCTTTATTGCGATCGGAAAAAGTAGAATTTCACTTTTACAGACCCCTTACCGTTTTTACGCTTTCTGTAGACATTTTCAGATTGCAGACACGACAATGAGAATTACCAAAATGAAATTTTTGCACGGTAAAAGTAGTTCAACAATTTGGTTGCCACCGGACGCTGTACTGACAGAACTTGAATGAAAAAATGGGGACCGAAGCGACGAAGGCAGGTTATTTTCGCTTAAAACTTTCCGCTGGTAGCGTGCATGAGGGTAACATCATGGATTGGCTACAGCTATTAGTGCGAGCCAATAGAATTTAAACTCCAACGGAATGCAGTGTAAAGGCCTTTGGCCGAATGTACAGGAAGTGTTGTTCCGTTTAGGTGGGGGAAAACCCCCATTTGGGGGAGGTCGAGGCGTGGCAATTTGAACATAATATGCGATTCCTACTTAACCGACTTATTTACCCTTTATGATCAAATCTACACATTCATTCTTGCGCCGCCAATATTATCCGAACGTTTAACAAAATTTGAATTATTCGTAACTTATTATTAGTCTTGAAAAGTTGTCTAATGCAGATTTTCGTGTTCTACATATTTGCACGGGTCTTTGCCTTATAAGAAGTGGCAATTGATGTAAGTACGCGGCGCATTGATATTCTTAACGAATATCAGGACACGTCGATTAGACACGAAACCGTTATTAAACAAAAAATTACAATAGGAACAATGGATTTTATGGATCCAGACAACAGGTGATACTCGCGCCTCACCTTCAAGTTTTGGTTTGATAAAAATAATGTGTATAAAAAGATTCACCTTATCGCAGAAGTATTAGAAATTTTCCAAAACTTTTATTTCTTTTTCGATTAGATAAATAAATTAATATCATTCAGTTTCTGAAAATTTGGTCGATCTAGTTCGTCTTACGACGCTTTATACGAGTACGAGGCAAACAACTACTTTATTCATGAAATATTATCATATACAAGCATAGTTTTACATAATAATCATTATTTCACGGGTTTCATTTATTCACTATCACTTCCTTGTCGTCGTCGTAGTCATCGCAGTCATCGTCTTTGTCGTAATAGTGGTAGTTGTCGCAATCGTCGCCAATGTCATTAGATCGACACTCATCGTTAGCATAGTTAATTAATTCGTTACTCAAATATTAATTAGTGTATTATCAGTACGAACCCTTCGAACCGTTTCATTGATGTAAAAATTCTTCAAACTTTCACACTTCTCCTTCTATGGTAATTTATCAACATTAGTTTTCATTTTTAATAAACAATCGTACAATTATATCCTTAAGCAATTGTTTACCATAATTAGCGAAAAACAATTGCTTAATTGGATGTCTGTTGTGTAATTTCCTCCGATTTTTTTTAATAGACACAATCGTGTATAATAGGATAGCGTTATGAAAGAAACATAAAAATAGTTAGTGTGAACGGGGCGTAGGTGGTAGATGGTACGTGTGGGTGTGGGAGAGATCATAGCTCAGAAGGTCGATAAAAGGTCATTAGGGTAAAACGGAATTGATCCTTCATGAGTATCTCAAAAGGCGATATACAGAGCAGGGCTTAGTAATTCCAGTTTTGTACTCTTTTGAAGAATCTTCAGGCCTCGAGTACACTCATCTCCTTCTTCCTTCTTAACAGATTAAGAGTGTAACGGACTGTGTGCTGCTAATGATGCACCGTGCAATCCCACTGTTCCATTGAACAATTTGTACAAGATTCGGTATCAGAACAAAACATGAAAACTCGACACAAATAGTAAAAGCATACGCACATTGCATTTACCTCAATATAGTCATGATTCACATAAATATTATTCCATATTCAAACATGCATTGTACACACATATCTCGTATATTTTAGTTACAGTGTCTAATTTCCTATGGGATTCTCATCAGATGGAGGTCTATGTAAATGCTGCATCGAACGATAAAGGAGAAGGTTACATTGGAATAGAAAATTTGGTATCCTTTACATTAGCGAGCGTTCAATAAAAATTTGAGGTTTTTTGGGAAATCTCGTGGGACTGCAGCTTATCGAAAGCTCGTTCGTCAATTCGTCGAAGAAGTCTCGGAAGGCACCCGATAGGGGGTAAACGTTAATTCTTCGGATTTTTTTCGAGCTGTTTGGAAATTTCTTTCTGGGGAGACTCTCCCCATGATCTACGATGTTTCTGGGGCAGGATTATCAGGAATTGGGAGATGGGGAATTGGGTGATCTTACATTGGTTTTCTGGATGATGATTCACTTCGGAGGAGACTCTCCCCCTAATTCATAGGGATAATAGAAGCTATAATGGTGACGTTACGGGTTTTACTTCTCCTCGTCGGTATTCAGCTTTTCTTCTCGTGGCTTTGCACCCCCGTAGATTGAGCTGGATTTGCTCGATTCAGCTATTGCGTTTACAGGATCCGGAACTGTTCTCGGTGCCAGCACCAACCTTTTCCTTCCAGTGGTGTCTGTTGATTTTAATTGAACAATATTGAAAATCATGAAATAATCATCAGCATAAATTTATATGCATTTAAAAAATGTTTGACTAACCTGGTGGTGGTTCCTTGAGGAACGGTTCGTCCTGGAATTGCTTACGATCCGGAGCGGGACCTCGTGCAGGAGGTCGACCACTGTACGATCTTGCAGCACCGCCGCGCGGCCATTCTCGGCTGGTACCACCGGCCTCTTCGTTAAAGTTACCATAATTTCCACGGTTTCCTCTGACATCGCCAAACCCGCTGCCTTGTCTGCCGCCACCACCGCCACTACCACCGCCGTGAGCCCTATTATTGTAACCTGTATACATTATTAAAGAATTAAACTCAAGAGAAAAATTAAACTCTTTTTTCATTCAACAATTGTTATGGTGTCATTTTTCAAATTATATCATAGTATTGGAATGACATGACATAAACTCATTACCAAAATCATCGCCGCTAAATCTGCCTCTGAAGCCACTGCTACCACTACCGCCTCCTCCTGCACCACCACCACGTCCTCTTCTGTCGAATCCACCACCTCGATCGCTTCGTTTGTCCTCAGCCACATCAATTTTGATTATGTTACCTTCTACTTCTACCAGCCCATTCAACTTCAATGCCGATTCGAGGTCAGAAATATTATCAAACTCAACATAGCAGAAACCCTTAAACCTAAACGAGTTATATTAGTTATTTTGCCAATGTTCGAATTCTGTTTAAAAATATGCAAGCACAAACCTATCTGTGTCCCGATCTTTCACTAATCGAATTAACTTGACATTCTGGTTCTGAAAGATTTTGTCAACATCTCCTTGGACTACTCCATTTGGTAGATTTCCGACATATGCAGTATACGGTGGCTCAGTAGGTAATGGTTTTCTGCTGATACGATGTCCACCTCCTGAATAATCTCTATGAACCAAAAGAAATGTACATAAAATTTATGGTAATTCATAAACCCTTTAATATTATCACTGGTATAAAGCTTTCGTTTGACCCAATATATAAGTATATTGGAGCTCTGGGTAAAACTATAGAATACAACTTCTTCTTGAAGAATTACATATAGAAAAACTAATCAATCCATAGCTAACTTTAAGAAGGAGTCGTATTCTGCAATTTAGCTGAGCTCTGTATACAAAACAAAGTATTTATGACAGAACTTAAAGATCCTAACATCCATTTGGAAGGAAAGAGAACACTTGTGTCCTTGTGGGAACCAGTCTACTTAATATGAACGGTATTGTACAATTATACTAATGATCTCAAATGCCAAATAATAAGATCAACAATTCCACTTGTTACATTTTGTTAAATTCGAAAGGATAATCCTGGTGAGAGGCCGACGACTCGCGTGACTCTGTCATACCAGCAGAGAGATTTCTTGACTTGTGGATCAGTCGTATCAGTAAGTTCCAAGGGAATTCATAGCGAGATGGATATTCAAAGGACCGATTAATATTCGAAATTTCACCAGAAAATTTGTTCATTAAAATAATTACGAGAGTTACCCGGCGAGATATCGCCGGGCAAAATAAAGCCGCGTGCTCCCATGTCTCATGTCCGCAAAGTGCTGCGCTCCACTCGACCCCGAACTCACTTAACCTTAAAAGCAAGATATATACACGGACATGACCGTCTTCTCCGCAGCTCTATAAATCTGGAGAAATGTAGTGGCTGTTCTGTCGCGCGAAAATACACTGGATCCCGTACACTAGCGAAATTACGTTCGATACTTGCCTCGAGTCCTCATAACCACCTCGTCCAGCCATGTTGGATGCACGAAACTGGCCGGGACCGCGCGACGGCGCGACAGCGGCGACTCGTGAGTCGTGCAAGTCCCCGTTTTCAAGTTACAAAATGGCACCGAATGGCACTTTGTGCCTGCCGATCGTTCTTGATCCCAGCCAATTCCAGAAAATTTAAAGTAACGAGATCACTAATGCCGTTTATCACTTTCGTCAATAATCTTCTAATTTATAGCACCTGGATCCTTAAAATATAATGAAGTTTACCATACAGTAAATGGAAATCACGATTAACGATAAATAGGGAATTTTTAAGTAAATTAATTTGGCTTCCTATCACTTACCATTTACAACGTACATATTTCCGTCAGCACTTCTAAGTAAAGTAAGAAACAAAATTGCTTAATCAGTAATGATTCAGAATTAGTGTCAATTAAGATTGAAAATTGAATACTGTATTCACAAGAACCTACATACGTGATTTAACGTGTTTTCAGAATCATAGCTTTCTGCTACTGTAATCCTGTTTACTTTCAATGACTTACAAATAAACGTAAGATAGAGTAATAAAATGTAATCGTCGGTTCTAATGATGTGCAATCAAAACGGAAAGAGTTATTTGACAGAGAACTAGAATGTCATATGGAATGGAGTAAGTACAGCAGTCGGTAGGGTGGAAGCATGAAAAATAATGTAAGGAATGTATGATTATCAATTAAGCATTATGAACTTTGGTGTGTAATTTTATCTAATGGAATTTTTAAACTTTCAATTTCGAGTCTTTTTTTTCAAAAGAATCAAACCATTTGAAAACTATCTGAATTCTACTTACGTAGTTTCAAAGATGTTTTTTATTGGACACATTATGACGGCAGCCATATTGCAAATTGGCTGCTATTGGCTGATTGAGTCAAGTCGAGTCAAGTCGGGTCAACATGGTGGCTGGTGGGATGCACGTGTACGCACATGGTAGTGATGGTCAGATATCAGAATCATTGAAATAATTAAGATTATTCTTGATTGTACGAGAGTACCTCGTATTCTTTAGAATTATTGGGACTCTAAAAAGTGGGGAAAAATGAGTTCCACTGTTTTTGATAGCTTTACGAAGCTTACAAGAGAGAAAGTGCAAGAAAGATTGAATGGTGCTGGAACATTACTTAAATATATGTCCCAAAAAAATACGGTAAATCTTCAAATTAATTGATAGCAATAATGATTTTGAATTGATCAAGTATTTTATAATGTAAATAAGGTATTTATTTTCATTGAACAATGTGGCAGGAAGAAGATAAAGTTAAAGAACTAAAATATGCACTTAAACGGCTGGTGCGTGGTCTTGGATCTTCACGAGAATTTGCTAGGAAAGGTTTCTATTCTGCATTCACAGTATATCTGTCTATGAATTCAGACATTGAAGTATCCAAGATTATGGAAATTGTTGAGAGTGAACTGAGCACTGTCAACAGCAATACAAAGAGTGTAAGAGTTTATATTATTCTCTAATGTTACTTTAGCAATAATATATTTCACATGCTGTTGTGAACTTGCTATGTAAAAAAATGTGAGTAAATCCATTGTTTTTAATTGCAGGAAAATGCAGATATTAATATGGGACGCATATTAGCCTGTGGAGCATTGATACGCTCTAAAGTGCTTATTAAATTAACAAGCGATGAACAACTTAAAGTTCTGGAATGTTTAATAAAAGCAGGAAATCAACGTTCCTATCTCTCCTTCGTTTCAGTATCATTCATTCTTGATTTTGCTATACAACTTGATGAAGTAGCGTTTAAGACAATACTTTGGCCATTGCTGCAGACAGAACTTGGCAAATCATGGTCGGACCAAACCTTGGATACATTTTATGCATTGTTGGTTGTAAAGGAAAAATTTCCATCGGTAGTCAAAAACAAATTTTTGAGGCAATATTTGGGAAACGAACATATCATTTCATCAGATTCTATGAAAGATGTGGTAACGTTATTGAGTGTAAGTAAAATTTATTGTCAAAAGGAACTAATTTGACATCTGTAGGAATGATGAAAATAATATTAATACAGATTATATTATTTTTGTTTTTAGGACATACCCAGATTTAATTGCTACCAACATCCAGTATATGAAATCTTTTGCAAGAAATTGTGTGAAACTCAATATGTTGTTGAATTTTGGACAGGAATAGATCAACGGTTTATCAAACCATCAAAAAGCATAGAGCGTCTTGCTATAAAGATATTGACGTTGTTACTGTCAAATATTAAAGATAAATCTATACTTCCATCGTTATTGTCGACACATTTTCTTCAACATATGCTCAAAAGATTCTCTGGCTGCAAAAGGAGTAAGACCGATGAGATTGCTATTGCATTCAAGGAAGTGTTCACTGTTTTGATAAACATTTTAAATGATAAAGAAATCAAGTCGAAAACTTCTATAGGAGTATTGAAAAAATTATTATTTTATCCCGGTGATTTGATGATCGAAAAAATAACAAGCACCAAGATAATTCAAATGATTACTGCCAATCTGAATACAGAAGGGGTGAAGAAGTTGTCAAAACTTTACAGAGATATTGCAGTAAATGCTAAGCCTAAAGAAAATAGTGCTGGTATGGAACATTGGACAAATGCCGAAAGGGCTTATGCTGCTCAGATGCTAACTAGGTATATCAAATAAACGATGTCCAATTTATCCTCAAATAGAGAATCGTTCTCTTTCTAATTAAAAATGTTCGTTATTCTAGACTACTGGGACATTCGGTAATGAGTTCCGACCATGACTGGCGATTGGAGCAACTTCAGTTCTTGTTCTCCATTGGATTATGCGAGTCGCCAAATATCGGCACAGAACTAGCCCGTAATTATTTTATCCATGATAAGGTTTTAACTCGATATGTTTCTTTCTGTGTTCAAATTCTGTATTCTATCAATGATTCATTTATTTTACAGCACAATTTAAGGATACTTTTTATCGTGCTCTGGATCACAAGTTACCAAAATTAAGTGATTTGCGAGATATATTGAGTGCGCTTGTTCGCTATATTGATGAAGAATTATTTTTGAAAAATGCTTTGACATTAAGGGCACCCTTGACGGATTCTGTAAAGAACGTGTGGAAAGATACAATGATTCTAATTAAAAAATTGGAAAAAGACTCAAAGAATGAAGCTGCAGCTGCAATATTTCATACACTGGATTTACATATGGCGTTGCAATTATTTACTGAGTCGGAGATGGCAGTTTCTTGTATTAAGGAATTGGATAGTTGCTATGAAAGGTTATCCAAAAAAAGATCGAAGAAGACAAAAAAGACAGAAATCGAAGACAATAACGAACCTGAATGGGTTGAAGTTGTTGTTGATCTCTTATTGTCATTACTCTCGAGAAACAATCATCTACTACGGTCACTTGTTGGATGTGTTTTTCCTCACATGTGTACCTTCCTAACAGCTAGCTCCATTCATCAAATTTTGGATGTTAGTGAAAACGACATATATTATATCTATCATCTTATTATACTAATTCTTTAAAATATTTTTTGATTTTCAGGTATTGGATGTAAAAAATGTCAAAGGTCCTTTGACTAGCAACAAAGGTGATAATGATGATGACGAGGATGACAACGACGATAGTGATGACGATAACGATGAGTACGAAGAAGATTCATCGGTGGAGGAATCTGGACCCAATGAAAATGGAAGAGTTGAGGATGACCATGATGATAGCGATGAAGATCATGATGACAAGGATAGTGATAGTGATGATGATGATGACAGTGAGGCAGAAAATGGTAAAGAGGATCTTAACGACAGTGACTTAGATATGAACGAAAACGACGCAGTGACAGACAGATTGAGAATGGCTGTACGTCAAGCCCTCGGTGATGCTTTGGTTCAAAGTGACGAAGAGGACATCGATGTAGATCAAATCGATGATGCTGAAGGCAAGAGACTTGACGAATCTTTAGCGGCAGCATTTAGGATTTTACGAGAAAATCGTAAAAACAAGTCGAAGAAGCAAGAGAAAAGCGCTGAGACTTTAACACATTTTCGAATTCGAGCTATCGATCTGTTGGAGGTTTACTTGGATTCCAGTCCTGTTATGGCTCTTGCTCTCGATATGTTGGTGCCCCTCTTTGCCCTCCTAGAATTTTGTATAAAGAATCCACATGAGAAACCATTAGAGAATAGAGTGAGAGCTTGCCTAAAGAAATTATCATCGGTTAAAAAGTTTAAAAATACGGACGATGTCGATGAACTACTTTTTACGGACATATTAAAGGTGAGACAAATACAAATTATTTTAATATGAGTCTTTATTTTCATAGAACGTAGATATAAAATCGTGAAATCTAATTGACATATGTATAAAGGTGTTAATAGAAAAAGGTGAACGGTCAGCTTCCGTGTGTCAAGAAATGAGCGACAAATTGGCAGAGTGTTGTACCTTCCTGGTTAGATGCATTCAGCAGGCAAACATATCCAGCGATAAAATAGCAGAAATTTATACTGAAAACTTAATAGCATTCTTCAGGAAGAGAGATTGCGTTTTGCCTGCTATTCTTTTCAAAAGCATTTTGCAGCTACGTTGGGACGGGAATTGGAAACTAGCACCTATTCTTGTAAGTTTCGTGCTGCATGATCTATCATTTCTCTTTCTATTTTTAAAATCATATTTTAAAAAAACGAATATTGTTATCATTTAGGTGGATTTTTCTTTTGACCCTGAAATACGATCGTTCAGAAGAAGTCAGGCCCTCGAGTTTCTGGGGATATTCTTCCGTAATTATAGACTGATTCGATCGAATGAGAAACATACCGAGATCAGATTAAAACTCGAAAAGAAATTGTACGATAGTAGTATTACTTTTCTCGAAAATTTAAGTATTTCCGGCGTAAGGGAGAATGAACACTCCACACCGGATAAAAGTGTTAAGAGCATTAAGGACGGCAGTCAGAAATTTGCTTCTTTACTTTTTGCATTGATACACACGATACAACCACATCACTTACCTAAAGTTTGGAATTGGAAGGCTTTTGCCGATGCTTTGACAAAATACAGAGCCAACGTATCACTGTCTACTGATGCCAAAAGTGCCTACAATAAACTGGCTGCACAAATTGGACTGCCTACTAACATGTAAATATATACACATCTATATATTTCTTCAAAATTTGTAACAAGTTGTAACAGGGAAAACTCAAATTTTTCATAAATTGAAAAAGAATTTTTAAAAAACATTAGGCAATACTGTAAAACTTGTTTATTTATACGTGTCTAAGTTAAGGTTTCATTTAATTGATTTAATATATTCTCGAAAATTATTTTTAGAACAAAAAAGAAGGATAAGAAAGAGTGTCCAGCACCAACTAACGGAAATTTATCCGATGGTGAGGAGGCTGTTGGGATAGTTAGACAGGAAAGTCTTCCAAAGCATAACATAAATAGCAAAGATTCAGAAGATACGGCGAAGGATTTGAGAAAAGAAGAAAAGAAGCGACGGAAGATAAAGAGTAAACAAAAAAATAAGCAGAAATTGAAGAAAGAGGCCCGTGAATTGCGTGCAACAGTCATGGCTGACGGTTTTGAACCGTTGAATTTTAGTTCTGCAGTTTTGACTAATGGTAATATAGTGGACTCTTCGGATAGCATGGATGGTGAACATGATGTAAATGGTGCCACGGGAAGAAATGATAGAAATCCGAGGAATTCTCATGTCAAAAGATCGTTGCCGGAAGACTTGGAGGGGGCGACGAGCAAAGCAAAGAAAAAGAAGAAGAAAGACCCAGGAAATAAACAATAGAATAATAATAATAATGTATTGTAAAACAACGCTTTCATGTTGCGCGATTTCTTCTTTTTATATATGTATGGAATTATGTACATAACATAAGTGACCCTATTCCGTACGTAAATACATTACAAGATAAAACGATCAAGTTGCCTGGTAAATAATTAAAATTATTTTTAGTGGATACGTATATGTATACAGTTCACGGCTAATTATGCAACTCTTTTTTTCTCTACACTGCTTTTAGCATGTTTATAAGCCTGAGAATAGTGCTTAGTATTAGTAATTTCCAACAGTATGACAATGATGTATACTGGTAATTTTCTTATTTTAATTAATTTACCGCGATTTCGACTAATATATCATTAAATGTTTACTGAAATCTAACGCACAAATATTTTGTCCTTTGTGCGTACGGCTTTATTCGTCCTTTCATTCAAATTGCCCGAGCTGTAAATCAATTATAGCTCTTGCCTTCTTTCGGCTTCAGTATCTGATTGGCTAAACTCAGTCATTTTCGTTTCGTCACACTGAGCACTGAGGCGCTTTGTAAAGTAGTATACATGGAAATCGGATACATGAAAATCTTCATTGAAGTTAGAATATGGGAAAAGCTTTTTATTTAAAAGACAGTCTGTAAAATGACCAGGAAATAAGTCTTTTGACAATAACGTACGATTAACTTTGTTGTATAATATTGTTGTATAATGAATATAAATGTGATTTTAATAATATAGATTAGTGACTCGCCACGTTTATTTGTAGGAAGCCTGTTAAACGGAATTGAGGTTATACATATCACCACGCGGTAATTACAACTATTATAATTTTTATTAAATGGCTTACGTTTAAAGAATTTTATTTAACGACATATTAACTAAGAAATTAGATAAATTAGTTATTATAATTTGTTATGGAAATGTTTCTTTCATTTGAAAAATTGAGTTCCATGACACAGGATTTCCAATTAATGATTTAATAATTTCTTTTTTCTTGCAGATGAAGAATAATTCAGTAAATGATGCCGGCATTGACAGCGGCACTAAGTGGTATGAAGAGTTTCCAAAGGGTGAAGCACCCTACAAACATACAAAATCAGAGGTGGAAGTCTTAGACTTGAAATCTGAAGCAAAGAAGTGCTTGGATGCAGAAACGGCTGCATTTCAGTTAAAGCAGTCAAAATCACGCGATTCAGAAATTTTGTGGCTTAAAACTGCTTTGTCTCGTGGCACAAGTTCAGATAAAATTGCTGCTAGTGTTGTACTTATACAAGACAATCCAAAATATAATCTTTCACGATTATTATCAATTGTCTCTCAAGTTCGTGCTGCAAAACAGAATCAGTGTATTGCGGTCATTAAGTCATTGCAAGATCTGTTTTTGTCAGATTTACTACATCCTAATTTCAAGCTACTCAAATTTGAGGAACAGGATTTAGATTCACTAGTGAATATTGATACATTGAATAATAAGAAAAACAAATCTCAGTTGGAAATTAAAAGAAAGAAATTACTTGCGCACTGGTATTTTGAAGATCAGTTACGAGAGCAGTACGAACGTTTTGTTACATCACTGTCTACTATTGCATCAGATACAGTAGATACAAATCGTGAGAAGGCAGTTGTCGCTATGGCAGAGTTGCTCACAGCTAATGGTGAACAAGAGCAGAAACTCTTGGAGTTTTTAGTGAACAAGATAGGTGATCCCAGCAGCAAAGTTGCATCAAAAACTGTATTCTCATTAGGAAAAGTCCTGGAGGAGCATCCGAACATGAAACTCATTGTATTACGAGAAGTAGAAAAATTGCTATTCAGAAAGAATGTAGCACAACGTGCACAGTACTATGCCATATGTTTACTTACGCAAATGGTATTAGATCGTGAGGACAAAGAAATAGCTACAAACTTGATAGATGTGTACTTTGCATTTTTCAAAGCTTGTCTTAAACGTGGTGAGCCTGACAGCAGGATGATGGGAGCAATTTTAACAGGTGTCAATCGTGCATATCCATTTTCTAATATGGATACAAATAATTTACGTAACCACATTGACTCTGTTTACAAGGTGGTGCACGTTGGTTCTTTTAACGTATCACTGAATGCGTTAAGCCTTTTGCATCAGGTAATTATACTGATTACAAATAATGAATTAAAAAGCAGTAAACATGGAAAGAAGTATAAGACTACATGTTGTTATTTCCCAGGTTGTTGGCAAGGATTCCACTCAAGCGGATCGATTTTATTCAGCATTTTATCGAAAACTTATGGATCCTCAGATTGGAGTGTCTAATAAACGCGCGGTTTTTTTGAATCTACTATTCCGTGTACTTCGAAGTGATCCAAGCGTTATACGATTACATGCCTTTATTAAGAGAGTGCTTCAAGTCTTGACGTATTTCCCGGCAAACATGGCTTGTGCGACTTTGTACGTGGTATCAAAAGTTCTCCAAGTTCGTAAGGATGCGAAACAGATACTTGGTCCGTTATCAACAAGGGTTAAAGCGGAAGCGGCATCGGAATTTGAATCGTCCGACGTTACCACAGAACCAAGCTTATCTAAAATGAAAATTCAATTGGAGAACGATAATGACGTTAAAATCATGACTGAAGTGAATCCTGCGATAGACTCAATAATGCTCTCAAATTTGAAAGTTGAAGCAGCAGGTAAAGAAAAGCATGAAAAGGATATTGGAATGGTGGATTCCGTTAAGGAAGAAAAAGATAATCTCCAATTCTACGATCCCTTCGCCCGTAATCCTCTTCGTGCCGGAGCCTACCACGGCACCTCGTGCGCTGAACTCTTGGCGCTTACCTCTCATTTTCATCCGAGTGTTGCACTTTTTGCAACTACCATAATTCAAGGTATGCGTAAAGGGTATTTATTTTATATCCAATGCTCAGAATGAATCATTAAAATCTATATCGTTCATAAATTTAAATTTTAGGAAAGCCCATCGATTATAGTGGAGACCCACTAGAGGATCTTACACTAATTCGTTTCCTAGATAGATATGTCTTCAAAAATCCAAAAAGGTTGGAAAAGAAAAAGCTTGTGAAGAAGAATGATCCTCTCGCTCACCGTGCTGCGTATACTCCGAAAGGGATGCGTTCGATCCCAGTTGACAGTATGGCCTATATAAATGAACGCGAAGAGCGCATTCCTGTTGATGAGTTCTTCCTCTACAGTTACCTTAAAAATAAGAATGAGTTGCGAAATGGTGAATACTTTAAGAAAGAGAAAGAGGAGGACGAGGATAATGAAAGTGTAAATAGCGAAGAGTTTAATGTCATGTTGGATAACCTTGGTAAAGAAAAAGATTTTGATGAATTAGACATCGCTGGTGACTTTGAATCTACCAAGATTAACAGGAAAAGTACGAATTTAACTAGGCTCACGAGTTATGTTATTTGAATTTACGTATGACATAACATTTGCAATATATTTATTATTTTTACAGAAATTGTTGATGAAAGTGACGATGAGGACGAGGACGATGACGATGACGATGACGAGGATGACATTGATGACGACCTCATGGATGGGGAAAGTGACGTTGATCTTGAGGATGTAAATGAAACTGATGAAGATGGTCTTGATGATTTATTGGAAATGGATGACATTGATGACGAAGACCTGAGCGACATTGACTTTAATGATTCTGATGATGAAGACGGCGTCGAGAAAGAGATGCTTCGTAGCAAAGCAAAGTCTTTCAAGAAGAGTAGTAAAGATATCGGCAAGAATTCAAAGAAGAAGAGTAAAGGCTTGGACGAAAATGTCTTCATGTCAGCTGAAAAATTCGCAGAGATGCTCGAGGAGCAAGGACGTTCAAAGCTTAAGCATGGTGGCACGAGCGAATTAAGTAATGCAGATGGAGCTAGTAACAAACAACTGGATTGGGAAATGGGTAGGGATCAGCGACTCAAAGGAAATTATAACAGAAACAAGAGAAAAGGTGCCGCAGCTTCGAAAAAGAGAAAAGGTGTAAAAAGATTTAAGCGATAGAAATTCCAAAATATATATTGCGATAAGTTCCTTTACTATTGCCTAATTGATTAAATCCTCTGTTTTTGGTAATTTTATTAAGATACTAAGTTATTGGATTTTAAGTAAATTTTGCATTCAAGAGAGAAGAAATGTATTTATGATGTGTCGACAAAGCGTTAACAACAGTTTTTGTGTTACATATTGCATTACAAGGTTTCTAATGAGTAATGAAACATGTATAAAGTATTCAGAAACAAAATAGGATCAACTTAAAAGTAATTATATCGCTTTTCGAACACAAGTCATAATGCTAAAGTTAAAATACATATTAAAATTTAGTACTTAGCCCCCTGACAAGGACAGAAAGCCACTCAAGGATCTCAAAGAACATTTATTTGAGTTTCTATTATTAGGAGAAGACAGAAATCAGAATAAAAATGTTATACATAGGAGTTCAATGTTTTTAAATATCAGACATTAGAGCTTTGCAACATGAAGCGAATAGGTCAAGGATAATACGCTACGCTGTGACACGTTGATCGGAAAATAACGCAGATTTTTAAATCTTATTCGTTTTTATTATTGAAACAGCAAGACAAAATATGTCGTAACGTATATCATGTATTAATAGATTGTGTAACATGAAAATTCAGATTGTTACTGTTTCCTTACAAAACCATTACGATCTATCATATATCGAGCTAACATACTATATCTCTGTTATTGTTCTCGAAACGTAAAAAAGTGCTTCGCCTCTCCGTAATCGTTGAAATGTGTTACCACCAAGGAAACTTAAAACTCAGAATATCGTTATCACACGTCATAGGAGTGAATTACCTTCGCCGCATTCGATTACGAAGAACGCATGCGGTTACCTGTATCAGAAAGTTACTCACTATTCCGCCTCTTGTTTTGCCGAGCTTTCCTCGTCATTTGTGGGACTGTGCCACGTTAATCTCTCTTCATAGAATCTGATCACGATTTGCGGACACTTTTCGTTGGCAACTCGTGAAGGCACCAGGTCCGCGTCATCAGTTCCTTTCCACTTCATTAAAAACATTAGTTCACCGCTTGAATCAGTGGCCCCAATGATACGCTCTGGTTCCAGGTTCCTGTCGAAACCTTTAAACAGAAATAAAAGACATGCAGATTAAAAATATTGCATTTGAATACATCTCACTAAGTCAACTAGAGAAGCGTGCCTAGAGTCGGTGTTAAAACTTGTGGAAGGGTATTATTAGGGATAAATGTCCACCTTCTGGTTTCTTCTCCTCGGGAACCTTCCTCTTAGTTTGGGTTGGAGTTGGTGTGCTAGAACTTTTGCGTTTCTTTTGATCCTTTTCATCATGCTTTTTGCTGGTTGTTGCTGCTTCCTTCTTTTTTCGTTGTTCTTCGAATTGTGCAATCAGATCAGGACAATCTAAATTCTCTTCAGGCTCCCATGTGTTATCCTCGTTTGAGTATCCTTTCCATTTGAGAAAATATTCCACCTTCGAAATAACATAATGTCGCAAATTTAACCTATATGGACACTGTTGTCATATAGCAATTTAGGTTTGTAGAAACAAAACTGCTTTAAAAACTACTTTACCTTGCCCTTGTTGATTCTTCTATCCAGTACTTTCTCCACACTGAACTCCTCTTCAGTCTCACCCTCAACCATTGGAGATTCTTTGGATTTGCTCATTGCCCTATAAAAAATGAATTTATCGTTTCTTGCGTTGAATGGAAGACTGTTTAAGAAGCTATAAGCACGTTTCGCACTATAGAACTACTATTATCTATGCTATTAACAACCGGTATCACTGCTTCTTGGAACGTCACTAAATGCGCGCCAAAATCACAGTTAATTCTTATTATCCGATTACAAAACGAAATGCGATTGAGAGTACATATTTTAGTAGAAGTCCATGTGTAAGCGACTCTTAAAATGTGCCTTAATCTCCGTAAAATACTGAACAATTTGTAAAAAACGAAAAAAAAAGATACGTAGAAATCACATTTGCAAAAAACCGTTACTTGGGTATCGTAAATTTACAATTTTAGGAGGGAAATCATATTAATTAACCTTGAAGTACTTTTCAAGAAGCACAATAGTAGTACATACGACAAGAGAATACACGCAATATTACCTCATTTCTTCACCACGATAAAAAACGTTAATCAGTTGAAAGTATTAAGTATGAGTAGGAGCCGAACGTAAGTAAAATGTTAGGCAAAATGGCGGTACAATGCGGCCGGAAGACAATGTCTGTTTTTGACTTTCTTTCTCCCAAAAATAAAAAGAATGCCTGCTCTAATTATTTGAAACAAATATCACTGTCTTATAATTAATATATACTTACGGCTTTTTTTTATGATACTTCAGTTTTAATTAGTGAAGACTCATCAACTGCCACACCAATAGGCTTCGACTCTACGCTTTCAAGCTTCTGTTTGCTTCTGTTTATTCGTTTGGCGTCATAGCAGCTTGCCGCGAAAAACGTGGATTCTTATTGGTCCCTTCATGCCTATTCGTTTCAATGACAACAAAAGCATAAGTTTCAAAAATTTCTATAACACGGCATATGTTACAATTAAAACTCAAAGTTTTAATGTCATAAAAATAACTCGCAACTTTTCATACATTCGACATAAAATATTAATATTTATAAAGTAAGGGGTTTTTTTCACTCAAGTGGTAATGCTGGTAATCATAATTCATTTTCTTTAAGTCAACTTTTCATGTTTACGTTTTGCATCGAAATAAATTTGTTGATGCTGTTAGCAATGATGGTACATTATGTTTTGCCTTTAACCAGCGAATGAGCCAACAGTGCTTTTTCTATTCTTTCAAAGAATACACGTGATTGGCTAATTTTATTTAAATTGGTCCTACCGCTCAACCAATAGTAATAAACAGATAGTGAGCCGCCATAACCAGAAGAAATAAGCCGTAAGAAGTCGTAAATAAATAGCCTCTACTTTTAAAGTATATAAGCTTCCGGAGACATATTGTCAAATGTATTATAAATATATATCGTAGGAAACATTTTACAGACGCACTAGGTTGGAATGTTAAATTTTTCAGATCAAGCTCTTTTCTTATAGAAAAAGACCGGTCGAACAATTCTTGTATTATCAACAATAGAAAGCAAGCTTAAAATATTCTAACCTATGATCCAAGATAGTGCCCAATCGTTTATGTATTAGCTACTATTAGGAAGTGTCATTTAAACTTGACAATTGTTAAAGTGAATGTTCAGTTTTAGAATTCTTAATCTTAGTGTCGTCTAACAGCTATTTTAAAGTTTGCATCTGCCTCTGACATTGGATCCACATTTATTCTATTTACACCATTCAATTATAATCGTGCGTATTGAATGATAATATGGTATTCCACAGAACGGTTACTTAATATCATTTTTTAACACAATTTTGTCAAGAGAGAGCTTCTTTGAATAGTATATTGAGTATCCTGTATCTAAAATTCTAGGATAGACTTAGATTTGAATTTTGTATTGAATGCTCAATTTTGTCGAGGTGAAAGGAGTGTAAATATGAGTTCTCAGCAAAGTCCAGCAGCTTTGCAAGTCACTGCTGATCGTGAGAAGGTTTATACATGGATAATCGAATTGTCAAATCCAGAGACTAGGGAAAATGCTCTCTTGGAGCTTAGTAAAAAACGTGAGGTAGTACCTGATTTGGCACCCATGCTTTGGCATTCGTTTGGCACTGCAGCTTCGTTGCTTCAAGAAATTATTAACATTTATCCAGCTATTAATCCTGCGACACTTACTGCTCATCAAAGTAATCGGGTTTGCAATGCACTGGCTCTATTGCAATGTGTTGCGAGTCATCCTGAAACGAGATCTGCCTTCTTACAGGTAAAATTTGTGGACTATGATGTTTTATAAGTTCCTCTTTCATTACAATAGCTATGTTGATAACTAATTTTTTAAAAATATTTTCAGGCTCACGTTCCACTTTTTCTGTATCCATTCTTACACACTGTGAGTAAAACACGTCCTTTCGAGTATCTGCGTCTAACAAGTTTGGGAGTGATAGGTGCTCTGGTCAAGACAGATGAACAAGAGGTCATTACGTTTCTCTTAACCACAGAGATCATTCCTTTATGCTTAAGGATCATGGAGAGTGGTTCGGAGTTGAGTAAAACTGTAGCTACATTTATCCTTCAAAAAATCTTACTGGATGACAGTGGTCTTTCATACATTTGCCAAACCTATGATAGATTCAGTCATGTTGCCATGATTTTGGGAAAAATGGTTTTATCATTGGCAAAGGATCCATCAGCGCGATTACTGAAACACGTTGTTCGTTGTTACTTGAGGCTCTCAGATAATCCAAGGTTTGTATAAAACAAATTACTGTCTCCTCTCCCTACCTCTTATAATAATGTACATTTTTCTAAACTTTTTTGTTTTCCACAGAGCATTACTAGCACTGCGTCAATGCTTACCAGATCAATTGAGAGACAATACATTTGTCACTTGTCTGCAAGAGGATAAATCAACGAAGCACTGGTTAAATCAACTGTTGAAGAATCTGGAAACGGGACCTCAACCTGGACCTCCGAATCAACCGGGTCAACAGGATCCACGAACGATTGGCATGTCACCCCTAACATCATAAATATTCTTTCACTGTACAGATACAGATACATTCTGCAGCATCATGTTGAAATTAATAGCCGACAAAATGCGATGTCAATGCTGTTTGTCTAGGTATTCACTCCGCGGAGATAAGGCCAATTTGTGTAGTGAGCGAATTTAGAAATTGTCGCCTGTATTGTTGAATTTCGTATGAATTGAACCACGTACCCATCTTTTTGAGACTTGAAGTAGGTTTACGTGATACTTAGATAGGTCTGCTACCGATTTATTATCATTGTACAATAAGCAATAGAAGGATCTACTTAATCTCGGCTCAACCAAGAGACGAATCTATGATCATCAGATCGTCGTCGACCATACCGGATATAATAGCACGTACATGTATAACGCAACTAGGAAAGAATCAAATCTTTGTGCGATCTTCAATTGGTCTTGGAAATTTTGATAGTATATATAACAACCTGATGAAGATATCGAATGAAAACACCATGAGATCAACTTAAATGATGGAGACTAATTATCTTTTATGTATGATATAAAATTAAAGATTAATGTAAGATACATTAGGATATGTTGTCAATGCGGAAAGCACCTGCTGTCATTTGTACAGAATTCAAATACTCTTCCCGTTTTGACATTTGTGTGTACATAACTTTATTTGTTAAATTCGTTTATGCGATTAATTTCACTGTAGCGTTTCGTCAAACTTTTCCTGATTTACGTGAAATAAAAAAAAAAAGAAAATACAGAATTAACTTCCAAAGAAATTGTCAGAAAGATGGAAGTCTGTATCAAAAAAGGAAATCGGGCTAAGGATACTAGTAGTTTGGATTGATAGATAGAAGTTGACACGTGACTTTTTTAAAATGTCACTAATACCGAAGCAAATAGTAGCAAAGATAAGTATATTTTTCTGGATCTGCTTGATCACACACCTTCCTTAATTGTAATTTTTGCATTAGAGAGTACGGTGGAAAATTTCCTTTCCTACATTGGCGTAAAAGGGAAGAAGGGAAAAAGCGAATTGTGAAATTCATACTTCTTTGTACATGCTCTACTTTAGATATAGTGATACTTATACGCCAAAAAAAAACGATATTTTTAACACTAATTTGTTTCCATAAGAAAATATTAAAAAACGCATCATGGACGCATCAAAGTTTTTCTGAGTAAAGTCCTTTCGACTTATGAAAGCAGTCGAATTTTTGTGTCTTTCTATTAAGTCGTACAACAGGCTTGTTTACCTCGCCTGCACTAGCGAATAATGACATTTTAGAATTCTGAGGTTCTTACGTCATCACTTCGTTTACGTGTGTGTTGATGAAAGAAGTGGAACAGCAATGACAAATTATAACGTGAAAGTGATCACTGATCAGTGATGTCTGTTGAAAAGAAAAAAGGAAAGAAGCAGTATATTGTGGATAGTCCGAGTGTGTGATAAAGGTGTGTAATTCGCGGTAGTATTTTAAAGAATGCCTACAATTTAATTTCCTTAATTTATACTAATGAACGAGTGATAATTTTAGCCCATTTGTATGGTGTTGCTAATGGATACCCTATGAGCTGACGAAGAGAGATTGAGAAATTGTAAAATACAATAAGTATACTGATAAGACATGTGTTATCCATTACAAATTAATTTGACATGCTAATCTGACATCTCTCACGGGGCTTCCGAGGAAAAATGAAATACAGAATGGGATGCTGCTATGATAAGTCGACTGTCGGAATTTAAAGGTATTACTGAAAAAATTCGTTTAACTCTTTTACATGGATTTATTTAACTTTTCATGAATTTCGAGGCGAATATAGATTCGCACCGACTTCCGGCTCTATCTTGTGCAGTTCCGTGCTATTCTGAAACGGAAATACGTATTTAGATGCAAAGTCGAAGCGAACAGAAGTGAACAATGAAATGAAAATGTAAAAACTACTGACCGATTTTTTAAAAGTGCGAAGGTCCAGCATTTTGTGTATAACTGGTGTATACAATTTCTTATCTTCTGGTTTATATTTATTCGGTCCCGTTATCCAGGACACGACAAGTCCAACGACAATTGCGGTGAGGAATCCGACCCACGTATACCAAAGATATGACATTCTATATAAAAAGAATGGTTGCTCCCTGTAAAGACAGGCTGCGATTAGCTCATCGATTAATGAAATTTCCAAGTTGGTTAAAACTTGCGAGAATGAAAAGAATCGAAATTTTTTACTTGACAGCATTCTCGACTATCAATGTCAAGTTCGCTGCTGAGGATCTCAGGGGTTCGGAACAGCCATCTACCGAGACGGGTTTCACCGGGAATCTGATTATTCCGTTAGAAATAGCAGCTTGAGTGCCAAGTGATATCCAGGCTACCAGGTTCACGCTGAGAAGGCCGCCTACGAGAGCACCCTGTTCTCCAACAATAAGGCGTTCTTTTCGTTCAGTTAAATAGCAAAGTTCCATCAAGTACGATAGAAAAGTTTAGTGTATTAGAATTTCAAATTAAGCCAAGTTTCCCGGCAATGGTTTAAGTCAAGAAAACGGAATATACTTAAGACTTGTTTCAAAGCTAACTGAATTTCGATATTGGCTGGTGAATAAGATGTACATATATCTAAAGAAAGTTTAGCAGCAGTTGGAAATGCGTCAAAGCAACTTGGTAAATCGGGCGAGTACTATGAACTTAGAAATGTTCAGTTGACATTTGTGGCATTTTAATTAGGAACGTACGTACGTTTAGTACGTTTGTATTACATTTTCGTATTTCTTTCAAAGTGTTTCATTCTATTTTTTAAATTAACATGTCTTCAGTTGACATACATTAGTAGATTTGGACCAGACTAGATGAAAGTTATACGTTATTACTAAAGGTACATTCACAAGCCAATGTGCATGACGGAGGTGACTCGAATACTTGTGTTTGAATGCTTTATTCTTTAAATTATAGCTATTCTTACCGCGGAGTTTGCATACGGGAAAAACATGCCAAGGGTGAAGATTCCAAGTAGTGGCCCAGCCGTAATGCCAGATAAGCTTTTCCCAGCCTGATAAAAGAAGAAATTTATAGTAAATAAAGAAAAGATTGTAACATATATACCTATATATAAACGTATAACCTACGAACTAATACTGTCAAGCTTTTTAAGTTCTAATCGACGGATCAAATTCCCTTTGTACTTTTTTCTGGTTATACCTGTATGAGCCCACTGAGCTTCTCAACGAGGAAAACAAGTCCGACGCAAACTGCGCCAATCAGGACGACAGTCAGTTTCATGATTCTACTGGCAGCAACTTGGCCCATGGGTTTCTTCAGCAATGGTTTTATCATGTCCTCGTAGATGACACCGGACATGGAATTTAACCCAGTGGACATGGTGCTTCAAAACAAAAGAGAGAGAGAGAGAGAGAGAGAGAGAGA
>NW_014333837.1:71184-117000 GCF_000341935.2 Cephus cinctus | reverse complement strand
ACATGGTGCTTCAAAACAAAAGACTGGCAGCAACTTGGCCCATGGGTTTCTTCAGCAATGGTTTTATCATGTCCTCGTAGATGACACCGGACATGGAATTTAACCCAGTGGACATGGTGCTTCAAAACAAAAGAGAGAGAGAGAGAGAGAGAGAGAGAGAGAAAAAAGGAAATAATCGGTTTCATTTCATAGCTCCTTACTTAATGATGACGTGTCATATGTATATAACACTGATAATGTAATGACGCGACTCTAATGAGTTACTATTGCAATGTTTCCAATGTTTAAGCAGGCTATAATTTGATTTAGCATCAATGTCTTTTGTTTTGTATTGTCTGTACATTTAAAATCCAACCGGGAAAAAAAATTAGAAGTCTCATCTACGTATTTCTAGTCTGTGTATCTTGAGTCGGTACAGTAGATTCATTATTATTTACCAATAAATTAAAAAGTAGCAACGTATTTTTTGTATCAATGTTCCCAATTGATATTACAATATTGGTAGACGTGTTTTTACTATGAACCGACAATCCACATTGAGGCTGCATAGAACCACCACCGTTGTACGTCATTACGAAATAACGTGTTTGCACTCGGACAAATATTATTTCTACTGTAATTTCCCTGAGAGCTACTATCGCTATGTCGATAAAGTATATATCCTAAGGAAAACATCTTCACTGTTTTGTATTAGACTGCCTTCCCCATCAAGTCAAGTACATTTCTCTTTATCTTTATTATGGCTTTTTTCTCTCTCGCCTTCTTAAGTTCCTTCGCTACTATATAATAGAACTCTCGGGAAAATACCTTAACGCTGCACTAAACACCCCGGACACGAATAAGCCTGGTAATCCTGGCACGTTTTCTGCGATCTCCATTACGAAATACGGTAATAGTTGATCGGGTTTCCTTATTTGCTGCAAAATATTTAAAGTGATTGAAAATTATGTTTTATTGAAAATTGCTGAAATTTTATTATACCTTCGCCGTGACAGGATCGCACTCGCTGAACGCTGCGTAAATAACGATCCCGGTATAACAGCTCATAGAGACGATCGTTATGATACCAACAGCCATGATCATGATCGTACTAGAAATTCCAAAAGTATTATATTATCATACAACCAGATCGAATTATCCTTTTACGGTATTAGTCAATATTGATTTGGGTTTAATCATATCGAATTATCGAGTTTATAGGAATTGCACGACTTGTACGATAACGTAATCTTGTATTAAAGGGAAACTATTCAATCTTGGGTTCTTTTATGTCTCTTTTACGTAGCCACAATACACTAGCAAGAGTTTCAGTCTTTCGGATATTTCCAGCATAAAAGTCTAGAAAAATCTCGAAACTTCGTATTCTAGAAAGATACCAGCTTACCGAAGGCGTTTTTAAAAAGATGCGCTCCTAAAGTTTGTAACAAAAAAAAAAGAAAACTACAAACTTATATCACCTTTCAAACGACGTTTTAAAAATTCGACGGCATCCAACGACAAGAAAGTCTATTTACGAAAAGTCTACGTTTACTCACATGTTGGCTTTCTTCAAGTTTGGCATTGCTAAGCATCTCTGTACCATTGCCTGATTGACCGAGCAAGAAGCTAGCCAGTTGAGGTAGTTGCCAATTACAACAGTCCAAAAAGTATGTCTCACCGTTGGGTCTGGATCCATGCTAGAGCAATACCACACACTCGTATTAACATTAAACAATTAAAAACAATTGAGAATGGTTGACACTCTGAGATAGTGGCAACAATACCACTTGGCTTATATTTACACGTGACACACGACGTACACACAATCGCACAGGTGTAAGTGAGTTTTCAGTAATAAATAGCTCTTAAGACTCCTAGGAAGTGACTGGAGTCACGGAGCAAGAAAATCACCAATTATTCCAACTGGACTCAAGTGTTTTATCGAAACGGACCAGAGCGTCTTTTTCAAGACTCTTCAAAAATTCTTTACATTGCAGTTTTTTTGAGTTTCATTAATTGTTTCAAAGTAGACCAGACGACGCTGATTCAGAAATTACATCTTGTAACTTCATTTTCTTATTATTCTCAATGAAACTGCAATCTACAGAATTATAAGGGTATTGAGAAAAGCGCTCTGTTCTGTTCCAGTGAAGCTTTTCAGTCCAATTTGAATGACTGATTTTCCTGTTCCGTGACTCTAGTCACTTTTTAGCAGCCTTAACAAGTGAAACAGGTACAAAGCCCCACAGGTTCCTACTTGAAAAATTCGATTCTTCCAGACTGAACGTTCCTGCGCCAAACTTCGCTGATGCCGCCGACTTTAGCTGTTCCCAAAACAGCAACTGTCACTACACCGCCGAACATCACGATAGTCTGTATAGTGTCTGTCCATACAACGGCTTTCAGACCACCCTAGAAATACATGAAACTTTTTGTCAGACGTTCGAGAACCCGTCTCTGTCTTCTAGATAAACGATCTCTGTACTACAGTTTACTCTTTTGAGTATTCAATGTTTCAACTATCGAGTGAGACAGTGTCCCCTTACCAAAGTTGTATAAAATATGCAGACGACACAGACCAAAGATGCAATCATGTGCAAGTTTATGCCAGTTACTTGATTGAACGCTAATGCCGGAACATAGATCACCAAAGGTATGTAGAGGAGCTGAAAAAGAGGAAGGGTCGTAGATGAAATAAAATATTTTGTACCAATTCAATTCTGCACCCAGACGGCATCATTGAAATTCCGAGCTCGACGATTTGACTCACCATTTTAATAATGAATATAACAGAACCCATAAGTCTCACCGTGTGATTGAATCTTAGCTCCAAGTACTGAAATAACGAAGCATTTGTCAAAAGAGTAAGACATAATGAAGAAGAGAGAAAAGGCTTCACTGGAATTCTAGTTTTAACTGTCTTGCTGTTACCTCGTACGAGGATGTGATCTGAAGTTTGTAGAAAACAGGCAAGTAGACAACGGCCATTGTGAGTGAGACAAAGGAATCGGCTATTACGATGCTCCACAGCTGTGTACCATATACATACATCTCTGCTGGAAGACCGAGGATGGCTATACCCGAAATATAACTGCAATAATAAATAACGTACGCATTAACCATTGCCAGTTGAGAGGGAATGGTCAGTCGAACTAATAAAATGATTAAATTGGAAACAAGCGATGAGGATGAGATTGAGGACGATTAATCGACACTCGACAAACGTCCAATTTAAGTCTGGCTGTTTACCTCTCTTTCAACTCATTCTTAGTGATTCTCTAACTGTTGTAACTGTCGTCTGCTGATCTTGCTCTTCGATTGCGTTTACTCGCTATACGAGGATCAAGACGAGGTATCGCGCAGCCACTAAGCCCTGCTACCTGGTTCGTTTCGTGCTCGCAGCACGTGGATGATGAACTTTAATAACCAATAATAGTAGGAAGTCGAGCAGCAAACCTTGGTAAGCAATTGAGACTCAAAGTTACACAATGTCTATTTACTCTCAAGGTGGTCATTTTCAAAATACGTCCACCATTAGATATGCATTTTTTTAATTTTTGGACTTCCATCCTCATCCTCATTTCCAATCACACGAACTCTCTCGAAGAATTTGAAGAATTTCTATCTGACGTTTGACTAACCTTTCGGAAGGATGCTCACCTTGCAATAAGAGACATGCTAATTGGAAATATAGACATGTTCTGCCCACCAACGAGATATTCTCTGACGGCATCAGGATTCTTTCGTGATTTGTAAGCCTGGTAGACACCGACCAGCGCCGAGACGCCTAGCATCCCCACGAAGACGACGCAGTCGAGGAAGTCGAAAGATCTAGTAAGTTTCTCCTGGTCCATCTCGGTTTTCTCCATTACTTTGTAATTCGAATTTTCGTATTTCACGTCTATTTGTCAAACGGTGCAAAACTGGTTGGGAGTTTTCATGTATCAGCAATCGATACTATCATTCCTAAAGAGGCTCCAGTGTGCAGAACTGGATGCGCTATATTCCAAGAGCACCAAGAATTCTATCGGCTAACTGCTAAACATACAGTGCCAATTTAAAACGAACTGCACGGCAACTTTACACTTCCGGGGTGGCTAGGAAGTCCCGAAGTCAGGAAAGACAAAGGGCCCGACACTGTGACACACTGCGGCACGGAGAAGGATGCTGCCTGGATTGACGCTGACTACTCGTCGCTCTTCCCTCTACGGACTGGAGATGCGATGCTTAAAACGCTCGAGCAACTGATTGAATAATTGCGAATTTTCTCCCTCACTCCTCTACCCTAGTCGGATCAATGTAATCCACGTAACTCTAATTGTTTCAAATTGTCGCCTATCATGTATTCACGTACGAGCTCATATGGCCACGTATTTATTTTGATGTCTAATTTACCAGGATGCACTAGGCTACTCGTGTCTCGGACAAACAACTACTCGATACCTTGGATGTCAGTGTTGCAGTTGAATTTTTCATCTTAAATTACAGGAAGTCAAGGAAAGCATATTTCATAAAATCATAAGAATACTGGCAACTTTCGGAAGCACGTTCCATGGCTATGGACGCTTCCTTGATCTTCCACAGCCCTTATCTATCCTTCTTGCTCTATTTACGCGGCTCGTAGCTAGAGGCCCGTGCTCGCCCAAATTGTTATGGGCTATTCGTCCTGGGTCTCTGTTCACTCTATCTCTCTTTCTCTCTTTCTCTCTCTCGAACATCATGGCGGTTTGTCCAGACCATTTCTTTCATTATTACTTATAGCCGCGAGTATCGGCGCCTGGCTTTGCCCTCTATTCTTCAGTTTACTCGAAACGTCGATATTACGTTGTTGTATTGACGTATTTTATCGTTTCGAGCGATTTCGTTAATTGAAAATACTTTCCGTGCCTTTGCTCCTTTCCAATAAGTATACTAATAAATGTCTGCGCTCGTCGCCGCTTCTTATTCCGATACCGACTTTGTCGATATTAACGATATTAGGTATTTATGGTGGGTCCACGGGTTAATAGTAGCATAGCAAGTCAATGTTCAAGCTCTTTATTCGAGAACCAACGCAGTTTTTTTAGGAGCTGTAATTTTATTATGGCCAAAATCAATAACATTATTTGACCGCGTTACAATTTTTATAATCATTTTTTTAGCACGATTCCATTCAATATCATGGAAATTGTTTCTTTGTGTTCGTCATTAAAATAATAATTTACCATTTGGTCAGCCGGTTGCATCACGTGTATAAGTTCGACTCCGTCTCGAATGCACGTTCGGGCGTACCATGATATCTTTCTATCATTGTCATGATCACGTTGAAAGGAAAGAATGTATTGTGCTAGAATTATTGTGAAGGTCTATTGGCAATTCACCCTTGTGTAGTACTGTGGCTGGTGAACGTGGCTTTTTCACCCGGGATTTTGTACTCCATTTGAAAAGCATTGTATATTATAATCTGCTGTTGTACTATAAAATTTTAGTATCTGTCAAAAGTTGCGAACGAAAGAGGCACATGCGATCTGCAAATGATAAGCTATACAATTCTTCCAGAAGTCGAGTTACTTGCTAGAAGTTTTTCAGCAGACCAGTCAATTTAGGGAATCTAAATATTACGAGACTGATGATTTAAAAAACTTCAGTACATATCAATTTATATATTTCAAAGGGACAAATCAACAGTTCAGTCGAGATTAGATTACTGCACTTAAATAAAAAAAATAGATATCGTCGATCGTGCATTATTGAAAATTGTGAATTCTTCAGTTGACAATAACATACGCACCTTGATAAACTGACTAATGAGATGATATGAGATTCCGTAAACCTGCTGAAACGTTATCGCCATTTTCCTTCATAAAACTGTCCGATAAGGTCGTCAAAATACTGGGTCAGGAAAATCTACCAGAATCCGCCACCACATTTCCACTTTGGTCGGATTAAAGCGACACTTATAGTATCGTGATAATTACTCTACCCAGCCACTTCTTCTTTTAACATATACTCACGTAGAATAAATACAATAACAAAATGACCGAACCAATCAATCCCTTGTGTCGAGCATCAATTCCGTATTGTTTGGATCGTAGGTGTGGCTGCACTGTCTTCGACTGTAACGAGACCTGAGTCAACGTTGCTACCTTCATTTCCTCGCTGTTTTATCATTCGTTATTGTTATAGGTACATTATTGTTATGCATACCGGTGCCACTCATTCAAAACTCGATATTGCTGAACGTGCGACAACATAGATGGCACTTGGGCTCTCAGCAGCAAAGTTTTAAGAGAAGACGCGGCTTTTTTTAGAATTAATTGGATCGTCAAGACGGTGTCCTCATATCCACTATATGATATAATGACCGTGCGAAGGACAAGATCTTTTCCAGAAATTGATGCTTTCAAAATTTCAAGTCGCTCGCTTTTTTAAATTTCAAATGATAAGTCAGTCAAGTTCTACTACTAAAAAACAAAGTATTGATCAGTTTTTATAGAAACTTTTACTAAAGTCATTTGGATTAATTTTAAGATTTACACATGGACAAATATTATTATGATTCTTTAGAGTATTTGTACTACATACGTATAAGTTGATAATGCACCGTCAGTCAAATTTACTTTTACGAATTAAGTGAATTCTCGTGTCACGTAATTCTTAATGATTGCCTTCATTGAAAAAGCATAATAGTGAAACTGCGTCATTTCTCTTCGAGTTCATTATAAAGATCAGAAAACGCACCAGATTCTTCAGAGATCGACAATAATTGGGATCTGTCGGCATGGTGGTATTATTTGTAGACAGTATATTTTTACTTTACCCGCGTTCGATCGATGTCTGTAACTGTTAACCTCAAAATTGAATAATACAACAGCGAGATGTTGAGCCATTAGTGGATTTTACAAATCTCGGGATGTAGGTATAATTATTATTACAGACCCCTTTTTTTACGCACGAAACTTCCCGCTGAACTGACTTGTCCATTTTTATCACGATCGTAGATTTAGCGAGCGCGCGCACGAGTCGGCTCAACTAAAACGCAAGTAAAACTTCGAGTCCACGAGTTCAGTCTTAGACGAGACGCCGCGCTATGCTCTACGACGTATCCTAGTTCCGCGTTCACCCTATACAAATTAATTGGATGAATCGCAGCCACCACGGGGTAGAAGACAAAACAGTGAAGTGAAGTTAAGACAAAGAAATTGTTCGACGAATACATGTTACTTACATATTTCAGTGTGATTTAAAATTTTGGTTTACACGTGAACCTTGAACATCTCTGATAACCAAGCGTACAACAAAGGCAGGTAGTGAGAAAAATCAAATTGGTTTAATCGACGACCTCACGATCTGAATGAGATTCATGATTTCGATGTTCGTGGATATCTATAATGACCGTTGGAAATGTTTGTAATCAGGTGTGATACGATCGACTAGAATAAAACGTATTCTACGGAGAAGGCCTGTAAAAATTTTATGTAAGTAATTAAAAATTCTCTTGATCATTACTTTGACGATTATGGCTCTTTATTGTGTTAATAATCGAACAAAACGACAGAATTAAAAATGTTAACCTCTCTTACGTTTGTCCTTAACTCTCAATAAACAGTAAGTACATACATACATATATGGCAAACTAAACTCTACTAGACATGACTCGAATATGAATATTAGCTGCAAAAGTCTGAAAAGCATAATAGGTACATTTTTTTTATATAAACAATACTTGAAGCTTGAAAAATATTTGAAATCATGTAGATTAGATATCTTTATTCTTTCATTAGTTTTATTTATTATCTACTTACTTTCAAACGAAGATACACTGTTGAGATATAATTCTCTGACTAAAGAAATGGTGCATTGTGATGTATTGTCGGAAATTTTCACAATGGGCATTGACTCGACTGAATAAAACATAAACTTCCTGTTTGCGAATGTTATAAATATAATAAAACGTCACTCAGGATTGAAAGTATACATGCGAAGAGGTTGACTAACCATATGGAAGTCTACAATGACAGATGTCGAAAATATCAAATTCAGATATGAATAGATTAGCGAATTTCTGTATACATATCCAGTGCATGAGATCTTTTAAAAACGTCTATAAATATTTGCAGGCCTTCAGTCTGAATGTAACGTTCAGTAACAACGAAATAATAAAATAAAGAGATTAAAATCGGAAGAAGCGTATAATACAGATGAGAGTGTGAATTGTTAGTTTCAGGATGAAAGGGAAAGTAGAAAAGGAGAACCTAAGATGATTGATCGCTGCAATAAGTTAGACTCGCATTATCAGGATCAGTTAGGAAATATTATAATTGACATGTTTCTCTTTTGCAAATTACGTTTAAATAGCCGGTATTCGAATAAGGAAATAGGAGAATTCGATTATTGTATCTGGCCGACAGGATAATCGTCATTGATTGTGATGATTATTCTGCTGAAACAGGTTTTTGCAATTTACTTTATTTTCCTTGGATCTTCGATGCTTGGACCTCAGCGAAGGCTCTTTGTTCCGGGAGACGCTGCATAGATTGAATAGATATGTCAATCAGTGATCAGTGATCTGGGAAGTCGATGTGAGCCACAATGATGACGATTCAAGTGAAAATTCCTCGTCCAGGGCAATTTGACTAGCATGTCTTCTGAAAGGACAATAACCAAATCCATTATGGGCTTGTGGGCGTCACCGTGTCTCTTGAGGTCGTAATGTAATTTCGTATGTTTTTTCGAAAACTAGAAAAATATTTGCTGAAGGCGGTAGCCGAGAACGTCAAGAGCAAAGAGGAGGAGGACACTTTTGAGCCTTCGCGTTCTCTTCGCTTGCTAACAAAGAGATTTCCTCTTCCCTTATCGATCTTATCAGAAATCCATTATTTTTGTATACACAAATAAGTTTCTTCATTAGAATACAATTTTTTAATGGACTTTAACGGTCTTTTTAACGAGAAACGTGACGAGTACGGGTAATGCAAATAATCGAGTAAAGTACAGAGCGAACACGCTAGATGTCGACAGGTACGGATAAAAGGCTAAGTATTTCAGATGGTGATAGAATAAAGCTATTCTTCGATAAAATGGTTCAATAGAGTTGAGGAAGTTATTAAGAAGAGCTCTACAGAAAGGACGAGAGTGGGAATAAGAGGGAAATTGAGAGTATCGAGGCTAAAGGGAGGCTAAAGTCCCTTGTATTGTAGGTCGGGGAAGCTAATCAAATTGATACTGACATCACACTCGTGCGTGTAGCTGTACATACACGGTACTATAGCTATAGGTAGCAGGTTCTTCGAACCGGCATCAAATTTATGTATAAGATCAGGGGGTGAAAAATACTGAAATGTTTCAGGAAGTAACAACTTCGTATTTTCTCTCTTACAATTAGAAATTACCCGTAAAAGACGAGTGAGAGCCTTTTGAAAAAAATGAATCTAAGATTGCATTCATTTGGACGTACATCGAATATATTTTGGTAAAACAATTCGTTGATATCCTCAAGAGCGAAAGGGACCAGCGTCTCATTTCCGCAGATATTTTTTGTTTCCTTTGAAATGTGCACGTGGTTGCGCATGCGCAGTAGTGCGCGCGTATCTACTCTCGTTTAACAGAACGTGAAAATAATTGTCCTCACGTTAGAGATTTCTTCTTCGTTCGGACATGCGACGGTAAAAATACGGAAAGGGGACAGCTGTAATTTCTAAACTCGCAAATTGGAGTGGGGTGCGTCTGAGGGACAAAGAAAGCAGTGAGAAACGAATGGAATATAAAATTAGGTGTAACCAAATTGTATAATAAAAAATTTGTTAGTCGATGCTTTATTATTTTCTTTATCAATAGAAGGCCAATAAGTACGTACTGATGCGTATGGTAATTTATTTATTGATTAAAATTATTTACCCTTTTATTTATTTACAAATTTTAGTTTTTTTTTTCGAAGTCTATTTTTCGTTAGCAACTACAATCAGGACACCACGTTCAATTTAAACAGACGGAAGATGAATTATCATCTTAATGGAACTACGTGCTGTCTGACAATCCAAATAAATATTCTTATACCGTTAAAGACATTACACAGTGAAATAGTTTTCGTTTCCGATCCTTAAAATCAGAGCCTGACGTTTCGATTGGACGATAATAAAATTATAATTAACCCAACGACTAATTTTAAACGTTTTATCATTTTTTCTTTTCCTTCGTCATTGGGTTTCAGTCTATCGATGAGATCAGCAAAGCTATTCCGTAGCGCTATTATTAATGCGGTTATTATTGCTGATCTTTATTAATATTTTCACCTTGTAACTCAATCTCACTATTGGCTACGTGCGCGTATACGCAGTTCATGTATCAAAGCATGTATACGTATTGTTGTGCAGGTGGATTCCTTTTTCTTTCCGAAAACGTACAACAAACAGACGCTTAGACATTTGATCCGTGTGCGTAGGCACGTAGCGATTAAACTGTCTCCGTAGATAGAACTTGGGAGTCGATTAACTAAATCATTTTTTTACCTATTCATTTATTGCCGTCTTGCGCGTAGTTAAAGACTTGATTTGAATCTAGTCAGAAATACAAAGTCCATGCACCCAGCACATTGTGAAGTTTGACATTAGTTACGAAAATAATCGACCGGTCGAAAATTGGTTAAATTAAGACACGAGAGTTTCCAAGCAGCAGCATAAGATTTGCGACGCAGAGAACCAAAGTCCGAATGAACTGCCGATGGCTCCCAATTGTCACTTATAAATCGACAATTGGAGAATACAGTTTTACGTCGATCCTGCTTTCTTGATATATTTATCACCGTGAACATTACTGGCCCGTCCACCCAGTACCTGTAACTACACATTATTTGTCTTAAACGAACCAACTGAAGTCAGCTTCACCTCGTACCGTCGCTTCAGGTCGTTCGAGCGGTACGTTTCGGTCGTTTCAGTTGAACAATCCCATAGTAGAGTTATACTATAGTGTATTGTACGTATACGCACGAGGCGTTTTCATTTACGTCAACTCGTTAAAACGAAACACTCGATGTTATTGGCCATTTCAATCCATCTCAGTCCACCCCAGTCCACTTCAGTCCACTTCAGTCCTTCGCAGAATATGCCTAGAGGTGGGGTGTTTGAGAAGAAGTCGATCGTTTATAATGAAATGCGTTTGATGTTGCGTTATACGAAGAATGAATCCTGAGGCAGATATTCGTAGGTTCGAGAAGATCCTTAGGATCAAAATGGCAGGAAGTCGAATGCATTAGACTATCGTATAGGCAAGTCATCTGTCGACGTACCCAGAGGACTGAATATAGACGTGTGATTCTTTAAATATTTTTTAGAAAAGTATGTACTCCGTCGGCTTGTTCTTGGTGACACTGGGTACCGTAACGAGTGGTGGAGTCTACCTGAATGTTTCCGGGGACATCACATTGGGTGCCTTGTTTCCGGTACACAGGAAAGGCACCAGCGGCGAGGCTTGTGGGAGAATTCAAGTGAGTATATGTATCAAATGTATTTCAAGCAGATTATAAATTTTTGTAATACAATTAAGAATATGGTTTGTGGCTGAAAAAGTGACGGACGTTCTCTGGCGACCCGGATGAATTTCCTTATCCCTGTTATCCTGCAGTTGACTTTGTTCTTCTAGCTGGAAGATGGCGTGCAGCCCTTGGAAGCCATGCTGTATACGATACATCAAATAAATCAGGATCCACAGATACTGCCTGGTATTCGATTAGGAGTCCTTGCATTCGACTCCTGCGACAACCCCAGCTACGCATTGGAACAGGCCTTGAATTTTGTTAAAGGTTTTCTCTTGTTTTTTGCTTCCTTCGGTATTATGTGTTCTCGTAAATCCTAACAGCCAGGAGTCATATGGATTTTTGATAAAGACTGTTTTTGCTTCAGGTTTCATAGCTCACGTTAATCAATATCACGAACAGGAATTTCAGTGCTCCGACGGAAGTTCACCGAAATTTTTTGGCGGAAGTTACGACCAAGTCGTTGCCGTTTTAGCTGCTCAAAGCAGCTCAGTGACTCTTCAGGTATTTCATCGGCTCGTACCGATGTCATTCTGTACGAGTGTACTTTGAGTTTTACCCTCGTGGTACTGCCTGCAGGAATCTTTGGAATTTCAGGAGCTAATATATTTGAAATTGGTTTCAGATCGCTGCCATGCTCAGACTCTTTTCCGTGCCGCAGATATCCTACATGGCGACTTCGCCGAGTCTTAGTAGCAAGGAACGTTTTCCTCATTTCTTTCGCACGGTGCCAAGTGACGTGAATCAAGCTCACGCCATGCTGGAGATTCTCAAGTAATTCTTGTCCTGAATTATTTTCAAGTAAACGAGGCTCAGAGTCCTCGGCGTCAAGTTGAAAATTAATTAATGGAATTTCTCGCAAGATGATTCCTTGACAATTCATAATAAAAGAGCCCAGGAGTCTTGAGCTCGGAAAATTAATTAATGGAATTTCTCGCAAGATGATTCCTTGACAATTCATAATAAAAGAGCCCAGGAGTCTTGAGCTCGAGATTTTTATTTTTTTTTTTTTTTTTTTTTTTTTTTTTTTTTTTTTTTTCTATTTCCAGACAATTCGAGTGGACTTACGTGTCTGTTGTATACTCGGACACGGAATACGGGAACCACGGGTACGAGACTTTGGTTTCCTTAGCCAACAATTACTCGATTTGCTTCAGTGCGCCTCAGAGAATCGAAAAGGAACATTTCACTGCAGAGGATTACGATAACGTCATACGGACCATCGCGAATAAAACTGAAGTTCGCGGTGCGTGACACTTTTACGTTTCATTATTATGGGAAAACGGTTTTTAGATTTTCTATAGAGAAGACGAATTAAAATTACTGTTGAGACTTATTTTTATTCTCTATGAATTTTTTGGTAATGGTATATTTGTTCGTTATGTCATAATCAGTGGTTGTCCTCTTCGCGGAGAAAATAATGACCCTCCGAGTTCTCGAAGCAGCTAGACGCATTGGCGTCGGGACGCGCTTTGTCTGGATCGGAAGCGACGCTTGGTCAACGAGCAGTCACAAGGAATTTCTTAATCCTGAAAACAGTAAGGATCAGCAGATGGTTGTTCTGGAGGGAGCTCTGGCCGTTCAGCCATTGTCTAGGAATGTCATGGGATTCGATGACTACTTCACTAATCTCACTCTTGATCATGAGAAGATCAATCCCTGGTTCCGAGAATTTTGGCTAGAATATCACAGATGTGGTGGGAGAAACTTTACCACAGGGGACCATCGCAAAACCGAGGTTGAGTATACTTCGAATTTCCCATTTTTTTCTCTAATTTTAGTTACTACATTTCAAAATTATTTTGAAGTACAGTATAAATATATAAAAAGCATATATACTCGAGCAAACGTATCTTCAGGTCGCTGTAAGCTCCGATGATCCTGACGCCAATTGTCTGAATTCTTTATTGAAGATCAATCGCAGCACTGGGTACAAGCAACAAAAGTTCTTACATTTCGTAAGAGACGCCGTATATGCCGTCGCGTATGCATTGCACGGAATACAGATAGAGAAATGTGGAAAGAAATCATATGGAATGTGCAAGGAAATGAGACACGTCGACGGCGATGTGCTGGCTAAGTATATGTCGAATGTTAATTTCAAAGGTAACCCAATGATCAAAAGGACGTACAATTTTTGAGAAAGTTAAAACGTCTTCTAGCTAAAGATACAGAGCACCAAATATTTCTCTACTTTCAGACGAAGCCGGAAATAAGTTTAAATTCATTAATAACGTGGATGGCCCACCTAGATACACAATTTTGAATTACCAAAAAAATGTGGATGGCACTTACCACTGGCAGGTCATAGGCAACTATACGCGTGAGTCTGATAAATTCTTTCGATAGCACACAGTGCCTCAATTGAAGAAACAATTAACTGGGAAGTAGAGATATACTAGTAATATATGTATAACTGGACGCGTGACGTCATTATTCAGAAAGCGACAGCGGCGCGCCTAATCTTTACATAGAAGCGACAGCGATGAAGTACAGAAATCAAACGGAAGGGGGCCGTCGCTTCTTTCCGAACTCAACCTGCGCTCAACCCTGCGAACCGCACCAGGTCAAAGTGCGAGAGAAGCAGGACGCTTGCTGCTGGCGTTGCAGAAATTGTGGATTGTATCAGTACAAGGTGGATAATCATCGATGTGAAGATTGTCAATGGGGTACCAGACCCACAGCCGACCGGACCCTCTGCGAGCCAATTCCTGAGGAGTTCATCGACTATTTCAGTCCTTGGGCTGTGGTAGCGATGGCAGTTGCCAGTTTGGGTAATCGATTGTCACAGACAATGTAGTATTTATGAGAATCAATGAGTCACGGATCGAAGGACCGAGAATTTACGATGAATTATCAAGTCTAGAAACGAGCTCTTATCAGTTTCATTTTGAGAGTTTATTGCGGGATGCTTAGCTCCTGTGGGTGAACTAGGTCCTTGCGGGTTCAAGATAACTATGTGGATAGCTTACGTCATCCCCGTATGGCCAACTAAGTTTAATGACAATTCTAATAAATGTTTATATGTGTTTTGTTTCTTCAGGCATCCTGCTGACCATTTTTGTCCTCTCTATTTTCCGGATCTACAGCGAAACGCCTGTGATAAAAGCATCTGGCCGAGAACTCTCGTCTCTGTTGCTGCTTGGAACTCTTTTATCGTTCCTTACGACCTTTGCAGTCGTAGCCAAACCAAATACAGGAACTTGTGCGGTTACTAGATTTGGGATTGGGTTATGTTATACCTTGTGCTACGCCGCTTTAGTTACCAAGACGAACAGAATTCATAGGATATTTAATAATACCACGCACAGTCCTCATAAACCAAGGTTCGAACCTACATTTAACATAATTCACAAGACTCGACGAACCACTGGATTTAAAATGTATTTTACCGATTTGACACACTGAAAATTTATATCGATTATTCTGAACCAGGTACACCAGTCCGAAGTCCCAATTGGTAATAACAGGAATTCTAACGCTATTCGAGGTATTCATAAATGGCGCTTGGCTTTTGAAAGTCCCGCCATCGGTAATTCACTTATATCCCACGAGAGACAGCAGGCTCAGAATTTGCCAAGGATTGGACGATCGATCCTACATGCTTGGACTGATATATCCATTCGTCCTTATAGGTACAGTATCAAGGATGCATCCAAAATTAAATCTCATACCTCACGCACGCCTCTTGTTTCAGTGATCTGCACAATTTATGCAGTTAAAACAAGAAAGTGTCCAGAGGGATTCAACGAAACACGGCACATAGCTTTCACGAACTACACAACGATAATTCTCTGGCTAGCATTCGTTCCCCTATACCTGGCGTCGACAAGTAACTCCATAAGGGTGGTAACCCTCGCATTGTCCTTGTCGATAAGTGGATTGGTCCAGCTGGCGTGTCTTTTCTTTCCGAAAGTCTACATCGTCCTAATGAAGCCCGAGAAAAACACGAAGGAACTGGTGATGGCTCAGCACAGAAGCACCTCGTATCTCTCGACGCCGACGACGCCGGTTGTTATCCTAAATGGTAATCCTTTCGTATTTCGCGCATCAGCAAGAAGACTGTCGCATTCTTGTCTGTGAAATAAACCAAGTAAAACTTAATCGAGCGACACAAGAGATTACAGGAGATAAGAGGAACATCTATTCGCGTCAATACTCGATAATCACTACTTCTTTTCTTTTAATTTATCGTTACTCCAAATTTACTTTCTTCTTTGTTTCTCAATCTTTGTCGTCGTCTCCTGTTCTGTTCGTGTGCGCCTTATTGAACCGAGCATTCGCTGTATTTAAGTCAATAGGCTAACAGTTACTGCACAGACTTCTTGCTAGCCGTGCTTTTTCCTTTAGCACCTTCGTAGATACGTCACGAGATTCGATCAATGGTTAATTGTCATGATATTTGCTATTGTGTGTGTGTATGTGTGTGTGTGTAGGAAATTTTGCCCACTCCTATGTCCAAGGCAGCGATTCCTCGATCAGGTCACCTGGTAAAGACGACTCGACGATTAATCACTGTAAATATTAATAAGTGCGAGGGAACAAGGAGATATAATCAGTGGTTGTGACCGAGGTCAGAAATCATATCATATAATCTCGCATAGTAAGTTTACCTAAGGAAAATGGAACTTCTGACCTCAAGGAGGTCTGTGTGTATCTGACTATATTCAGAGTCGTATACGTATCTTTGATATTATGACAGTTTCGATATGAAATTCTAACCTTTACATCTAAAGGTGAAAGATGGAAGGGATGATCTCAGGGGGGTGTATTATTAAACTTGTAACCGTGCAAGGTATTGTCTTGTACTTACAATTGGGTCTAGTTGAATCATTCCAAATCAACTTACAATTAGTTGAATTATTTTCGTGTCATTTGATTTTATTTTAATCGAATCGATCAAACATTCCGCGTGCGAATGCACTGACCGCACCTCCCCTCGTCTTTAGACGCGACCACGTGCAACATGTTTAATTATTTCTTAATATTGTACATACCTATCTTTAAGATCTGTGCATAATTATAGAAATAAAGACATAAAGCGATTTGTATATATTTGTACATACGCAGAAAAATAAAATGTTAATTGTACGACTGTGGTATTGGTGGAGAATGAAAGGAACATTCCTTTAATTAAACTATCATCTTCAAATTTATTTGTACAATTGCACTCTCGAGTGTACAAAATGCGCTAACATTGATAACGCCAGGCAATATTTATTTGTTTTTTTTTTCACAATAAAACAATTTTACCCTTTTGGTCAGGAAACAAGTTGTTCGTTCCCGTTTAGGACAATACAATTTTAATAAAACATTTGGATTATCGTATAATCTTGTCATTGCCATATTTTTGGGCAGGTCAAACAATGTAAAAATTACAAAAACTGAATTGTTCTTATTGAGTAAAACGTAAAAGTAATAATTTACAAAGGAAAAGTACGTTAAATGTATATCAGTAACGTTATCGATGAATATTTAACAAATTTAAAATGATCGTTAACAAGTAATACTTAATTTCTATTGTGATTATACCTGCACGCAGGTCCACATTACACACAATTAGAAAAATGCTTAAACACGCTTCTCGAGATCGTTACGGATGACGTAGGGTACATCGTGTGATGTAACGTGGTCCTTCATATTTGCCTTAACATTACGAAAAAGTTCAACGACTTCCAGACACTTAAAGTATTCGAAACGGCAAGGTGATCCCGCCAGTGAAATTCCTCAATGAGATAGAAGAAGAATCCGTTAAATTTACATTCAAATTTTCACATCGACTCTTTCGAAAACCAACGTACTTCACGAGAACAAGACGCGTTCACATTGTTACGCGTTAACGTTAACCTAGTAGAATAACTGCCGAGTAAGCGAAAACACGTGTCAGCAGTAACTCCAGGTAAAAATTCATAACGCTGAAACCACGTCAGGACAAATGACAATCACAGGACGTTATTGGTTATTATACTCAGCATAGCGCAAGTGATTGTATTACAGTAATAATAATTAATCAGTGGTCGACATTACTCCCAGTTATTGTCAGTAAAGAAAGATAGAATAATTAGAACGAGAGAGAATGAAAACTTGTAAAATCTAGTGGAAATAACACGACGGTTTTCGCTATGAATCGCATTCACGCCATTATGCGATTGTCAACCAATTCTTCGTTTTGCCGGGAAATGAAAATCAAACGATCAACTGTCAACATTCGTATAATTTTTTCCCCTATACGGCAATGAGATGACGTTACTGTGACTCCAAGAATCGTCAAGTTAAAATTAAGTGCCAGTTCGACGATCAGTGCTCTAGAAGTGTATTGCTGGTATGTCGCTTAAGAACTGTTGTAAATATTTACATAGACTAATTTAAACATTAACATTAATTAGAACTCATTTCAATTAATTAGCTTTATATGATCGTTAATTTCGAGGAACGTCACAGTTCAACTTATTGCTTAGAGGTATTAATTAACGACGAAAACAAATGTTTTGTGTATTTTTTTTTCTGGAATTGTTGGAACTCTCGATTTTAAATTATATTCAATTTCTTTTGAATACATGTCAAATGCATTATCTTTTCAAAAAATCAAAGATGGACGCGATACTGTCACGCGACTGTATTTCACGTGGGACCTTCCTTTTAAAATATAAATAGTAAACCAGCTCGACTGATATGACAATTACATGCAATCTTGAAATACTAAAGTTGTATTATTATGTAGGTGATACGATAATGCTAATCCTAGTAGCTGCCATGGGCAAAATAATATCTTCAATTCTGGAAGACACGTTGGTCCTGACACGGACCAAGAGTTACAAAGTTTTATAAGATATATTCGCGATGTGTGTCGATGCGTGCGATTCGCGTGGTTAGATACTGTGAATGTAGCTTAATTAAAATTAAGGACAGTGCACGCTGTACGATCAAGGTCAGTCCACACAGAGACCAAATTCCGTAAGTGAAATAACGAAGTCTTGAGCGATACTTTAGTTACAATTAACGTATTCAATTGTGTCTCGATTGATCGAAATTTAAGGGCATTAATTGAGCATCGATTACATTGATAATTTTGAGCCTTGTTGAGCACGATCAACCGATATAAATTTCATCGGTATAAGCAATGTTTGAGCATATTGATACAAGGGAATATTAAATGAGCCATTATTATTTTAATGATTCTAACGTTTCACTTGGACGTTACGGCGTGTCTGTCCTATGCAAAGTGCCTCGTCTCGGGACGACTTTGCTCGTAAGGCCTTTCATGGACGGAATGGCTGATAAGGCGTTTACATTACATAGACTTTATGAATTAGTTGATGCTTTACCTTAAGTACTTAAAATTAAAGGGTGTGCGTATTGCGCATCGCGAGATTAACACTTGCCTATACTAGTTTATTGCAAAAGTGGAGGTTATGTACTCCTTATGATTAAATACTATAAACATATTTTAAGTCACACAGCCGCACGGTTTACGAATGCACGAGAGCCTAGTCATACATCGATTAAAGACTTTTAATTTAAAAATAGTTTATACCAACGGATATTGGTATCATCGAAAATTGTCATTCACATTCATCCACGCTTGCGTAGGTAAGAGCTATCAAGGATTCTCTCCATTCCGTTTCCTTCTTCCCTGGGGAAACAGCTAGGAAAGTCAGGACCTGCTCTTCAATTGAAAAATCCGTTACACGGGACAAAGAAGGTCCTTTACTTGTTTTGCCGTTACCTCGCACTTTTCTTAGCCAAAAACTATCTTATACTATTTACAAACATTTTACGCGAGTTTCCTTCAAATACTAGAGCAAAAGGAGTACCGTGTTTTTTTGTACATTTCAATATTTGAATTTCAATTGCTCGAGCACAACCTGCCTTTTTGCGTACGCAGTTATTATGTTAGCTCAATCGCTACAACCACCACAAACAATCTCACAATATAGAAAATTTGCAAAATTCTCAAAACCGTCAAAATTCTCAAAAATTCTCTGATTCTTGAATTATAAAAAATACAAACACTTTAAAGAGGAGATGGGGGTATAGCCCTTAAAAAGAACTCTCACGTTTAGTTCTCGGTTGTGCCGCCTCTGGGCTGGGTGTCATGGCGGGATTGTCGTAGGCGTAATCCAGCGTGGTGTCCTCGCTAGGATGTCTCCTCGACAGAGGCGTGCTAGTCGTATTTGGCGACGCGTTGTCTGTGCTAATTTGGACGCCAGCGACGGAACCGCTTATGGTGGGCATCGTCAGCTTCAGACCATTTTGTTTACTAACGCCAATTTCCGCATCGTCCTGTACTTTATTGTTATTCGTAGCGTTCTGCAACAAGATGAATTCTCGTCAGAGTCAGTGCATCGAGGAAAAACGAAAATCGGATAAATTATACATAATTCGAAATCAAACTGACCTTAACCCATTTTCTCTTCAACCAACCGGAACGTAATTGCTTTTTTATTTGGGAGCAACAAAGTAGACTCCTGGACAACAAATAGAGGACAATGATAAGCATCAAACAGCATAACGATAGCGTCACTTTCATCAGCGTCCTCAGCTTCTGCACCTCGTCTGAAATGTAAGGGAGCTTCTGTTGAATATTTTAATAAAATTATTTTCGAGTAAAAACTGCAAAATCGAGAAGTCGCGTATCGCGATATTATACCACATAATGGAAATTCGTCGTTGCAGAAGGAACTTTTCACGCTTATTTTCTGCGTACTCGATAACCGATATTATACTTTTTATCAGTAAACGGTAATTATTCCACTTGAAAATATGTGTTCTTTTCATTAGTACAGAAGTGCGATGTGTAGTGGGGAGCAGAGGGGGTGGCAGGCCTTGAATTTCGTGACGAAGTTATTTAAACGAAATAAAAAATAATGAAAGGCAAAGAGAAACGAAGGAGAAGAAAATGTAGGTGGCCATTCGAAAGAGAAGTACCGTAGAGCTGGAGGGCAGAACGTATTATGCATTCGGAGTGGATTTCTCGGGCACGGGACAATTAACCGTCCTAGAGAAGAACCGAGCGAGCGGATGTCATTTGCATAAGTAAGATCTAGGAATTGCGTGCACGAAAATTTCAGCATGCTAATCCGACAATGGTAAATCTAGTTGGGTTTCGTGCTACTTGAATATACATTATGCTTTGCCAAAAAGTCAAATAAACTTTTCGAATTTTTTTGTCCGAACGTTCCAACGACCTCTCGCGATTCAAATTTTGAAGATATCGACTTACTACCAATGTACGCATAATTCCACTTGCGTCGAAAGTCGAAGAATGGGACAAGCTGACAAACATATTTCCAGAGGCAGCAAATGACGATGCGTAGAAGATAAAAGAATTGATCGAGTCTCGGGTACGCCACTGTTTACTTTCACCTCCAAGGTGCGTCCACCAGGAGTTTCAGGAATTTCGACGATGAGTCAGTCAGTCGGCTTATTAATATTCAGCTCATGTTCGGACTCAAGACTTACCTTTCAGCTCTTGGCTCTCGTGGAGATCCGTGCGGAGTACGTAGCGTTGATCATGAAGATACTCTGAAAGAAAACATTAATTTATAAAGCAACAGAGTCACAGTAAAGTCTTCTAGAAATTCACGGTATCCTAATTCCCACGATTTTCAACGACTTTAACCTGAAACGTAATTCCTGTATTAATTAACAAACGATCTTTTGTTTCCCCGAAGGTTCCCTGAACGGGAGAGCGAATATCCAACGAGCTATCTCTTACAGCCACGAATATGAACAATTTATTTTCAACCTATTCTTGTGGACACCCGCACGTGTCGCCTCAAGAAAAGCAAACCACCCACCACGTTCAGGGGGCTGTGCTTTACTGAAAAATCATGAGGATCAAGCTTGACTGATCTCACGGCATGGCAGCATGTGTATGACTATAGTGATTAAGCAGGAGTCATCAACAACAATTTCAAAAAATTCATTCTCACGTATCCACCGTTCTACACTAACGAAATGATCGATACCGCGAAAGTCTCGAGTCGCGATACTATCATGCTCAGCCTGCAACATTGACTAATAGCTAGTATCGTGCAACCTAGTATTTATACAGCTACATGTGCGTAAAGTTAACGAATGGCGTGTTATGCCTTTTGTAAACACAAGCCGTATGTCGGCCATTAGTATTCAGGCCTGAGTTTCTGCGTCGTTGCGTAGGAGAAGCCGCGTACATCGTACGTCATACATATCGATAGATCGATGCGCGACATCGATCCCATACCGGGCAAATTTTGTTCTGTCCAAACTAAGGGGAGATGCCCCCCTCCAAACTTGGAATAAAACTGGCATCTCGGTTCAATCGGAGCCAATGTCTATAGGCATCACTGAAACCTAAAGGCGGCATCATCCGATGACTCGGATTCATGCTATTCGCAATTGTACATATAGTATATATGTATATATATACGTCAATTTATTTCGCTATCGCATATCCTGTTACCCCGCAGGGCACAGACGTCGTTTCTCGCTGCTCGGCCACGTCGGGAGGCTAATTGTAAGCGTGGTTCGTTGGTAGCGCCTACTGGCAACTGTGCACTGGCGAACCTTTTACAAAAGACGGGAAGTCTCCTCCGTATTCATCGCATTCGTATTATCTCTATGCCAGTTACGTAAATTCTCTGCGGTAACGACCGTGACAAGTGGAACGATTTCTCTGGCAGGCAATAATGCACCTTGGATGTGTACTGGCTGCGTTCGTCTGTCACGCGATTGACTGGCGAAAATGCTTTAGTCGCAAGGATCAGCTGTTTTGTCTAATTCGACTGGACAGTTGAGAAAATTAAACTGTTTTTCCGAATTCAATTTTCTTGTATTCTTCAGACTGCAATTTACTGGGAAGATTGTCGGAAGGTTTATCGGTGCAGTAATTGCAGTACTTTTTACGAAGATTTTGGAAGAATATAAAAATTCAAAAGGGTTCATTTAGAAAGGTATAGATGACATTTTTTGACTTCAAGATTAGAATGGCAAGGCGAGCGGAAAGTACAAGACAGCGAACACGTTGCTAAGGTAACTTGGTCCTCGTGTAGGCGTCGTTGCTACCTTTCCTGCCGTTCCTTGTGTCAGTCTCGATAGCAACATAGCAACCTGCCGACAAACAATGGCAAACTAGTACCAACGTAACCTACTCTATCTGTGAGTATATCTGTATCACGGTGTCGTGGGTTTTATCGTTGGCGATTGTGTCGCGGCGGCGGCGATTTACGCTTCCATGTGGATACGAGTGGAATGCGACTCGTGTTATCGTATAGAGCAAATGCTAAATGGTAGTAGCGAGTAGTGAGCAGCTAGTAGCCACTGGTAAGCCAAGAGGCCTACTTTCATGAACACGAGCCGTAAGGCCACGAATCGATTCGCCGACGCGGAGCCTCGCGATCATCCATCTTACGTAGGTATATAACGTGGTTGAGGTGATTCACCGCCACTTCGGAACTTCCTACCTTCTTTTCATAGTTACCTTGATGGACGACGCACGTAGGTTGGTTTAATATTGATAAAACCGATGGGAAGTCAATGAAACGGTACGAATACAATCGACTATAGAAAAGGACAAGCGAATAACCTGAAAAACTCGAGGGCAGTTTGTACCCGTCGGAGAAACGTGTTGGCGTCGAGTCTCACAGCGCCACGTTGGGAAGCGGAAGGATGTGGCACTACGCTTGGCTGAAGGTGCCCAACCGTATACGGTTAGTCGAGTGGAGTATCAAAAGCTACTGACAATTATAGAGAATTCGAGGCTGCGAGAGGAAACGGGGGATTAATTATTTTTTTAAAGATATCAAAATATCAGAAAAATGTAATTCCACGATTAAATAACATTGCAAGAGAGAAAACGTCCGTTTATATAAATATATCGATCACTGTTAACGCAGTTAACGATGCCGAATTTCTGTTAAGAGGTTAGCGAGATCTGGATCATTTTCCAAGATGGAGGATCTGTCTGTTGATTGTGCTGCGTTCAATTATTGGGAAAGTCTACGGTACGAAGACATACTTCAAGGTCTAACCCGTGTAGCAATGGGGCTGGCGGCATCTGGCCAGTGACAAGGGGACTATTTGAATTGGCGTCGACCTGAAGAAGCTGCCGATGAGTCATCGCGACGCTGCTCAACGTTCGCATGGGAAGTGGAGAGGAAGTGGTGGAGCAGGGAACTGGAGAAGGACGCGCTCAGGTGCAGAAGCAACCAACCCGAACGGCTACACTTATTTAGTTACAGGTAGAAGAGCACTGTAAAGGATGATAAATACTGGAATTCTCATCATCGCCCCATAAAGGACATTGGCCCTGAGCCTCGAAAAATAGTTGAACTTCAAATATTTATTTCAATGTAATTTATCTTGATTCTTTCTCTTGAGCCTCCAAAATTCTATAATACGATTCACTAGATATATTCTGTAAATGAAGGAACTTGTCAAATCAAGGCATTTCTGCCATGCTTTAGCTGAGGAAATGTTACAACCAACCAATGGAACGAGTAGACGAAGCAGCGTTAAAATACATAGAGAAATGTTGATGAGCTCTCATGATACTCATTGTCATTCAGAGGCAGCTGCTCAAACACAGGAGTCACGGTTTGAAGATTTTCTTGTATTCAGCTTTCAGACTTTTTCTCTACTTTTGAACGGCGCTGGTGTAGAAGCAACGTTTAAAGTATCCAAGTTTAATGCCAAACGACGGCTATGTAACTAGACTGCCAAACAGGAGTGATAAGAGATGAATGGCATTTGTAGAATGCCAACAACTGCCGACACCTACTGTTGACTTTTAACATGAAAGTTATAAATTGCTCTTCGATTTGTTCGTATCGAACAAACACTGCAGCAATTCCAAATTTCAACAGTTTTCCTTATTTTTTCAGAATGGATTTGCTAGCCCTAAAAACTTTTTTCCATAATGATCTTCCACCAAGCGACATCCCTACCATAAACCATTCAGAACCTGACAGCTCGTCTTTTGAACCTGGTGGCAAGGGTAGGTCCCGTAGCGACAGGTATTTTGCCAAAGGTAATATTTATCTGTTCTTTAAGACTCCCGTTGGTACCTGCTCTCATGGAAGAATCAGAAGAGAGAGATCAGAAACGGTGCCCGTGTTGGGCGGGAGGGAAGAGGAGAAGGGAGACACGTCCCTATGGATGCGGCAAGTTGACGCGGCGACATGGACGCAGGATTAGATTGCGTGACTTTAGCTTCTCTCAAAATAATGTAACTTGAATCAAGCTGTAGATTTTTGTATGCACAATGGAGATTGATAGAGCATATATACTTTTACGAGAAAGTTTTACACATCCTATTTAGACGCGTCGAATATTATTGATACGTGACTGAATATTGATCGGCTACGTACCTTGACAATCTTTCACGCAGGTTTCAGACTGATGATTGTGACTGGCAGGATCGCAGATAGTTGCGCAGGGTCTGCATTGGCTGTCGTAAGGGCTGCAGTACTCCGTAGTGGAGCAACGTCGCTGCCCGCATTTCGTCCCGTTAGGGTCGAGCGTTGCATTTGTCAAAAAGCAACTTAACGATTGGAAAAATACAAAAATGTAAAATACGCCGCGTAGCAACTTCATTTCGCATCACGTTTCAATTTCACTGATATTCATTATTAAGAACACTTTGGAAGTGGAAGAAAAAGCTTCGATTATGGATTTATTTCTAGTTGTCTATGTTTAAAAAAACACGCAAATCAGTCCGTCAGTTACGAATGACGGAGTAACGAAAGGCCCGAGCAAACGCTTCGTGTCATCCTTTCATTTCTTGGTTGTCGAAAGTGAATTTGAAAATTACAAGGAGTCACAAGAATTCACAAAATCCGTTAAGCAGAAATGAAAATTCCACCGTATAGTAGACATGAAAGTTGAAATTGTTGGTATGTTTAGCTATACTCGAAGGGCACGTTTCGTGGAGGGTCCATGTTCTGCAACCCCCACCTGTAACAACAAATATAACAACACGTTATTATAGAAAAAAGAGGAAAATTTTTGTAAGAATACATAGATATACATATATACACAGTAAATAATATTTTTGCATTATCTTTAAATTTCAATACTTTTTAGAACTTTTCCCTACGAATATTGTGATTGTCGGTAAATAATTAATATAAAGATAATAAAATATCGATTTATGGATTGACTTATAATATATCATACGTATGTATGTACATGGTTGCAGGTTGCTTTCGAGTTCAGCAGGTCGTTACTTCCACTGGAATTTCACTATGCTACAAGGCCCTACAAACATAGTCGCCTGGCACGCCACCTATACAACCTAGTAAAAATGGCTTCGCCTCACGCGAGACCCGCGTTTGCCTACGTAACCTGTGTTAGCCGTAGCTCCTCGAAGGAGTAAAAGGGAAAAAGATTATGAATTTCTGTAACTTCCTTGCTTTTCTATCGAGTGACTACTTCTGCAAGGAGGAAATACTCTGTGCCTATAGGTCCAAAGGCCGGATCGACAAATTCTGGTAATATTTCAGTTCCGCGGAGTTCTCGTCGATCGTCAATAAAGAAATTATGAAACTATCCAAAAACAAGTGACACATTGAAACAGCACGAAGAAGTAGCTTTCTACATATGTATAAGCTAGTAATATTACCAAGGTTAGTAAACGTGTAGCAGTACGATGACTCATAGTTCATGTCAACGTCAGTGTGGAGTATGGAAAATGTGAATCCTAACCTTTCACCGCGAATACCCTAACGTTTGATATATGATCTAACTTCAGGCAAGACTTTTAATTTAAACGTTGATACGATAAGTCAAATTTGATGTAAGTCTTATTTTGCTTTGTAGATTATAATTTTTTTATTCGATTAAAAATTAGTATACAGATCCATAAGGAAAGGCTGCCTGTATGGTAATTTTGCTGGCAGCTTGTTCATAGTTCCGTATTGAAGGGCCGTCGCAACTGTTCTCGGTGCCCCTGTCTTTCTAGCAGGAGAAAGCATGGTACGGCCAAACTTTATACAAGTTTAATGTGGTTCGCGAGGCGAGATCGATTATTTCCTGATAAAGCGTTGCCAACCTGAAGGAATGTGTTACTTTCCGAGTATTAAATAACTTTTTTCCAACCAGGCTCCTGCTTGTTTTTCGACTTTGAGCATCAGTCAGGATTTTGAAAGATTTTTTTTTCCGCTTAGTTCTGTCAACATTTACTGACCGATCACTTGTATGCTCTAACTTCTATTTCGTGTTAAAAACGAAACTCGAAACTAGGTCAACGAGCTCATTTTCTTGCTTCAAATAACGTACACGGTATTCATTTTCATTGCTGCAAATTGGCAAGAGCATTTGTCACGACAGTAACGCTCCAAGTGCCTTCGCGTAATTACGCAAGTACCAGCAGCGATGGCGCCGTTGTCGCCTGTGCAGCCAGAGAAATAAAATTGACTAATTCTATTCGTTCGCCACGGGCACTTTGTTTCTTATAAACAGATAAAAATATGAGATCATAAAAAATATCAAGCATAACGTCTTATACGGATTTGGAGGATGCTGGTTGGAAAAATTGAAAATTTTTCATGTACCATCAATTTAGTCAGGAGACGAAAGATCGGCAAGTATCATGATTGTCAGCAAATAATACAGTCTGTCTATTGTGATTATTGCAATTACATATGCAGTAAGATACTAATCGACGAACACAAAAATCCTATAAAGATCCCTAAGGCTCAGATGAAAACTTGAAGTTCGCTTTTAATCCAGTGTAAATTTTCGAATAGCTTGTATTTTTTCCTTTATCAATAAAAGCGAACCTGGACTAGGTACGCAATAGTTCAGGCGTAATTATCAAGGCGACTCGTATTAGCGATAGCGCGAGTTCAGTAAAACATCACGTTGCCATGCGCAATACACGGCGCACGTTGTAGTTAGGCATGTACCTGGTACGAAGATCCTTGCAACCTATAGTACGCGTGACACACCAGTCGCTAAGATATACAATAAGCTATCTATAGCCGGTTGTATCGCATCTACAGACTTTTTGTTCGACGGTTCGACTTCGTAATCAACCGGAAACAAACAGGTTAGGGATGCGTGAATATCTGGCAACGCTTTACTAATTGTAAGTGCTATACTCATTGTGGATGCGTTATCCGTGAATTAAATTACGCAGTAGAAGTATGGCAAAGAAAGATTGAAAATACTTTTCAAGACCCTTTCTCTTTGTATCACATTTTATCAATTCATTTTCTTAGGATTGAAAGGAACCGCCGTCCACTGGAAATCTAGCTGGTAATTCGAGCAAAGTTCTAAGTGAATTTTTTGTTGAGAAAACGAATTTTTTTTATTACTTAATTGTAATGAACTCTGACGGCTATGGTTTCTGGCACGGTTCGCCATTGGTCCCACGCGAGATCCTAGCAGTGGTTAGTATTTCAAGCGGCAAGTCGTGCGGTCGATCGAGAGGAATGCCGTTTGACTGGTTCGAGTGGAGTATCCAGGAATACATGGTGAAGTCACTCGAGGCAACTAGTATTCGCCATTGATACTCTTGCCAGGAGATTCTGCTGTTGCTGCTGCCAACATATCAGAGGCAGCAATTTTCAAAAGAATCGCGACTATTCGAAGACTCGAGCGTTCGAACGTAGAGACGTGACATCGGAACGTTTCGCTTGAGTTGAGGATAGGCGCGATTCAGGGTCGAAGTTTCGGACTTCAGGCTCGAGTCTCCCTGTAGAAAGATCCTCATTCGAGAGTCACGTATTTACCTACTCTGACATTAGATACAAATGCAACGGTTGGATAAGCAAGCGAATCCTGATTCCAGAGGAGGACGTAAATGCCACCACAAGAATATATAGCAGCTTCGTTTAGCGAACTCCTAATAAGTCTACGGTCGCTCCACGTATAAAAGATTTTCTCTAGGGGACTCTTGTACCGTAAAAGTTATTGGAAGATGGCCCCGACAAAAGCTGTTTTACTCGTGGACGGATTATATACCTTTTATAACTGATTGTACTGCGACTGTACTTGCACTCCTCGAGAAAGAAGAAACATGGAGAATCGAACTTGCGTCAAGTTTGACTTTCAATTTTATTACCAAGAATTTAATGCATTCTCCGAGAATCGTTTCGAGGGAATTTAACAGACTCTGCATTTAGTTGTATGCAGTACGTAAGAACAAAAATTGAGGAGGAGCTCTGGCATCCAATGACAATGCTTTTAATTTGACGTAATATTTTGGAACTATAACCCGATAACACTTTAATTCCAAATTTTGACTTTTTTAATTCCAGTGCGAGGATTTTTCCATTTAAAAATGAATTCCATGTCACAGCTCAGCAAGGAATTTCATGAGGTGTCTTTAGAAGAAGAATGCACGTATACTCACTGGTGTAAAGTTAGAACGAAGCTCTTTGAAAAGTCAGGCTCCGTAACATCCTCACTTCTAAACTCACATATTGTTCGCAAGACGTTTCACCTGACTGGTTCGATTTACTCTGGCGGCAACGTACGCGGCGCAGGCGAACGAGAATCCAAGGCGCACGCGGTAGCCTCGGTTGGCTTCAGTAGACTCAGGTAGACTCAGGTAGACTCAGGTAGACTAGCCGATACCGGTCAGCATTGACTCCCACCTTCCCCGACGAAACTCCCTCTAAGCTACACCTGCCAGCCTACCAGCCTGCCAGCCTGCCAGTCGCCTGTCGCCTGTCCAGCCTTTTCCTGGGTTTACCTGTTGCCTGCGCGCGCGCGCATCTTTCCGTCCTCGATTCCTTCGTCTGACGTCGCTGCAATTATTGGCGGGACTCGACTCGGGCAAATGGAAGGACGGAGCAGTTTGATCAAATCAATACAAATCGAAGAATTTTAATGAAAGTTTATTCATGTATTGACATTGCTTACGACTTATACAAAGGTATAACAATTGGTTGGATCTGCTGCAGGTTGCGTATATTTATTTATTTTGTTAACGTATACTTGAGAATTTATTGCGTCATTATTATGTCGATCGATATGGATATGTTAGAAATTAATTCTAATTGTAAGAGTAAAATGGACGATTCCACTGAATTCTAAAAAAAAACGACTTATCGGATTTATGGATATTCGTTATTGTTATTCCAAGAGCATTGCTCTCGGTGACTTTCTTTTTTATTTTTTTCAATTTATTTTCAACGAATTAGTTAAGATAGAATATACCTTAGGAGGAAAATTTTCCTTGGCCCGTATTTATTTACACTGATTTTTTCCCGTTGCTTTACGAATGCTTCTTCTGGGATCTGTGAAACGCTATTTTCATGCTAACTGTTAAATCGAAGTGATTATTGTTTTTTTTTTAGTGTTTCTATGTATCATAGAAGTGGAGTTACTTATTGCAATGAGACAGAGAGTTTTGTGCGTTTGGTAAATAGTCTCGTGGATTTTGGTTACGATTGAATCCTTACTCGCTAACGTTATAGACACCCTGTATAAAGTTTGCAAAGTACTCTAACTAGAAAGCGCATGCTGTATTAGACTGAAGTTTCGTGACGTCAGGATTAATTAGAATGAAAATTATTATAGCGAGACCTCTTTTTTGTAATACTGACGAATAATCAATTTTACGATTAACTTTTTTAATTAATTTTGTCATATCAGTTCGTAAGCCTATGATAGGCAATCTAAAATTTTTCATAATTCAATTATTAAACGTATTAAAAAAATATATACTTGACTTCTGGTCATGACTTAACCGATATTTATTTATACGTACTATGGGTAATCGTTCATTCGTATATAAGTACCAGCACGCATGTAAAATCGATTTGGACAAATTAATTAATATAATAATAACAATAATAGTCAGGTGCACCAATAACGAAAATCCTGTTTCTAAGAAACCTAATCGGCACGATTCATCTTAATTGTCGTTCGATAAATAAATCGCTTGACTTTTTCGCGATTTTCAATTTTCGATCGTTTTAATTCAAGTTCCACAAATATCGACTATTTATCAGAAAAATTTCGATGCGACATTAAGAACATGTTCAATTAATTTTTTTTAACATTACCAGTACCTGACTATATTCACCTCGAACAGAGTCGAAAAAACAGAAATAATCTACATCCGTAGAAATGTCCATTTGTGAAACTCGACTAGGAAGATCTGACAAATTCTGTCTCAATAATCTTCCCTTGTTAATCTGCGCTCCGACCAAACTTCCTTACGAGTACGATAATTTATAATGTGTATATATATATATATGTATATATAATATTTAATTTTTAATTATTTCTTTCCATCTAATATAACATACATGACATTAGATTTTCACCAAAGTCTGTGCAAGTCAAAGAATTAAATGAAATTAAGACTGCCAATGGGTAACGTCGATAAAACGTTGAAACTTAAGAGTTGGGAAAATACATGTTGACTAGGTGCTCGAGGGTACTGTACTTTATGCTTTCCCTATAATTCATGAATTACAACGAACGAGTCCATCAGCGAGAATAATGAGCTCAAGTTCGAAACTTTCGCTACAAGTCGACTTATTGTTATTCATTCCGCGAGTACTGATGTCAATTTTATTTTTCAAAAAAATTGCTGTTATCAGTCGATCCTCAGTAATGTCGTCATGACGACAGTCATCGCCGTCTCGTTGGACGCCCTTTCGATCGGGACGGCCGCCTGGTGGTGTCAATCAGTCAAATTTAACAGTGGAATGATAGGACACGTGTGATATTAGAGAAAAATGAAAAAAGAAGAAAGACCGAGGGAAATAAATGAAAAGACAATTCTTTAACGTTCCGTTACCTTGCTTCTTTTTATTATTCTTTAACAGACGTTGGTGAAATCGAATGTAATCATAGGGTAATTCAGTCTCACAGACCACTCGTTTTGCTTTCTAATTTTCGGCTACGATAATACAAAATATATTTTATAATTTGTGTCATAATAATCGTTATAATTTTAGTATAACCTTTACGCGCGTTAGCCCTTCGGCGCAGGCGGCTCGTTTCATCTTGGAGGACAAAGATTAATTAAAAGTCGAAATTTCGAAGAAGAGTGGCTTGAGGATGCTTTGCGCGACTTTAGGTTGTCGCCAAGTGGATGGAGGGAAAGGCGTGATTCGAGGATCGAGAAGAGTTAACGAATTGAAAAATCAAAATTGAATGACCGCCATCAATGTTGATTTCCAATTGTAGAGGCTCTCTGGTTATGATTGATAAGAGAAAATGGGGATGTTGAGATTACGGGATGGGAAGCGAATCGATTAAAGGATCGATCGATAAGAAAAGGTGGATTTTGGGGGAATTGGCCTAAATAGACATATTTACATCAAAGGCCGAAGATGCTTTTTTTTTCTCTTCATTGCGAAAAAATCCTCCAAATGGCAAATTTTTCATTGTAACTGATAAGACAGCAAATTATAAAAGTAATACGAGCCGAATGCCGATTGGCTATCAAGATGTACTAAATGACATTAATTCGCAAAGATTCGTAAACCTAATATCAGTTCTAAAAAGCGACTTAATACAAAGTGTGTGTGTGTGTGTGTGTTTCTTGTTGTGGCTAATTATTTTTGTGTCTACAATTGTTATTGTTTCTTAAGTTTTCTTAAAAGATACACCTTATTAAAAGATAGAGACGTCACGCGTTTATTCATAATGAAATAAATAATCGATGAAAAAATATATTATAAAATAGGTACGGGTAGGATTACTGTTTCATGACGAATAATACATTGCGTTAATTTGTTTGTCTACTTTTTTACATTTTTATCCAGCATCCCTTTACGCGTGAATCTTAACTTATTTTCCTACTCCCCGCTTCCCACCTGTCACTTTCAAGAGATTACTTGAGAAATTTCGTCGGGTGGGTCAATCTATTTTTTTCATCCCGCCATTAATGATTTTCGAAATTTTTCTTTTTACCTTTTGGCCGAGATCCTTAAAAGACTCGCAAACACTTGAAGGAAATCGAATCTTTCCCGAGGATCATTTTTAGTATAGCTTCCCTCTCCCCCCCCCCCAAATTTCAGAACCAAATCTAACCTAACCTAACCCGACTTATAAATCAACCGCAACGCCGTTCGACTTCACTTAAATGGTCGATCGTCAATCGTTAGCGTAATCCTTAGAGACCGATGTCGCTTCCTTACAAAATGTATAATTTAGAATATTTATATCTCTTTCTATTTTCAATCAATCTTTTTCTCTTGTTGAATTCTCTTCTCTCCTTTATATTAATTAGTATCAAATCGTTCGCGCGTCCGAAAAACAGATGTAACGTATATGAGATCATGACGGTCGAAGGGGCTGCTAAAGAATTTCGAGGATTCTGTTCCATTAGCTGTCAGAGAATTCGAAATCGGTTAACTCTTTTTTTTTTCCTTTTCATTAAGGAGTTTCGCGGAGCCTTATCGCAGAGGGGAAAACGAGGGAGAACCTTATTGTTCTTCAGCAGGACGTGAACTTTTTCGCAGCAAGTTTTGAAGTTAAAACAAAATATCAAAATATCGTGAAAAATATTGATGTGTAGATTTACAGATACACCGTTTTTTTTTTTTTCTTAATACAAAAGTAGTTATTATTTTTTTATATTACTTTAAGGGTTATATTTTGAATGTTCTATTTGCGAAAAATAATTCGCAAACATGACGACCGTGCGTTCAATCGTTGAGGTAAGAGTAAGCTGTTTCTCCATTTAATTTTTAATATAATTATTTAACCATGTAGACGAATGACTTGATTTTTGTACTGGCTCATCTTAACAGTGCAATTAATATTTCGTTAGTTTTTCATGTAGCTGGTTTAATTTTTTCATTCACTAGAATCCTATAAACCAACATTCCTCGATATTCAGGCGCATCTTCACATGATTGAGAGATTGACTTGAAATTCTAATGGCCAATCATAGACTTTTAAGTGTCACGCATCAATAATTCAATGACGTACATGTCAAACGCTTGGTTACATTTTCACTAAGGTCCCGCGAAACTCCTTAATCGTTCCCTTAAAATTTTTTCAATTTCTACACTTTGTCAATCAACCTCCAATATGTAATTATGAATTTTCATGAGCAATTTTCAAAATCCCACGCAACCCCTTCGTTCCTCGATGCTTCGAGGATCCTTATATTCTAGGTATCTTTTTAAATTTTCACATATTTAATACACGCACTTAGTTTATCTTGCTAATTTAGCTCGAAACTCGTCCCTCCTCCTTATCCTTATATATGTATATCATAATAGAGTCACAGTTACCCGCAGATATCACCAATCATTGCATCATTATACTCATACATTCATTAATATTAAAGTCTCCAATTCTGAACGACAGACAGATAAATAGACACATAGATAAACAATGCAAAGTGTTCTCCCTTTTATTTATTTTTCTTTTCCTTTTTTTAATACTTGTATAACCGACAAGGAGAACATCTCAGCAGTTTATAAAACTGATAATGACAGAATAATTGTGAAATGAGGGAATAAATAACACGTTAAATACGAGGCTCACGAGTGCGACTCATGTGAAGCTTTCAGTAATTTGACATTTCATTAAATCTCCAAAGAGACGCAAGAATACCTAATTCGAAATTCTCTTAACATTAGCTTGGCCATAACTTTTTGGTGACTTTGTTTGACCATATTATTTTTGACCCGTTCGTCTCGTTCGTCTGATATTCGCATTTTCATCTGACATTGTAGAATTTAATAAGAGTAAAGATTAAAATAAATAAATAACAAGGTTATAGAATTGTACGTAGCTTCGCCATAGCAACGTTAACTGCAGATTCATTAAATTAGGACAAAGAACGAGGAGCTTGACGTGAGAACGAAAATGAAAAAAAAAACGAATTACAAAATCTGTTATACAAATGGCGCGCGCGCGCGCTCATAGTTACAGTCATTCAAAACGATTCACAAACACACGCCCAAAGAAGGAATAATCAAAATATGGATCTTCAGTTATCGGATCTTGCATTATTATTGCTCGCAAGTTCGCGGTATCTTGGTCTCTCTTTCTCGTAGTAATCATATGTACGCGCATGCTTTTCATTCTTGAATTTGTCTCCCTTAAACTCTAATTTAATTTTCTTTTTCTTTCTCTTTAATTCTCGTATATCTAGGCTGCCATTCGTCCCGTTTATTTTACCACTACGTAGCGACACTCTCGTGTGATGTTGCGTCACTTAAGTCGATATATCGTTATATTACACGTGTGAGGAGTGTGTGTTTGCACAACGGTTAGACATAGAAAAAAGAAGTGAAGAAAGGATACGACTCCTTATCTATCTCCTTATCTATATATTATCTACATATCTTCTTACGGTTAATCCCATTGGGTTTTTTGTTTCTTGATTGTTGCTGCTGCTGCTGTTGTTGTTGTTGTTGTTGTTGTTGTTGTTGCTGTCTTCTTAATGCCGATTAGTGCCTCGTATACTATGACATACGTATTACTAAGCTACCATGTCGCGGCGGTGGCATGCAAGAGTCTTGATCTCTTAATTGCTCTTATAGTAAAATTTTACGAATTTCGCAAAAGTTATTAAAATCCATTAGGTAATAGGTAATGAAAGATCGCATTTAACCTCTACAAGACGGGAAGCCGATTTTTCGGCGTTACGTAGGTCTTATTTTTTTTTACAGTATCACTTTAAGACGTGCATTCAAGTTGCAAGTCAAGAACTGTAGAAATTAATAAATCCTCCCGTCCATTAAGGATTAAAACTATATTCTAATTGATGACAAAATTTTTTTAAAAGTTTCTCCTCGTCTGTTTCGCACTCCCCGAAATTCGGATGACGAGGCCAATTTTCGCATTATTTCACCAATCGCGTTATTGCGTGTTAGTCTTAATTCTACATAATATTTAGAAACGCTTTTAGTATCGAGAATAGAATGTCCTTCGCAAAAGTGAAACACTATGAAAACTGGCGCAGGTAAAAAAAATGATCTAAGGGATTTAGCACCGCATATAGAACACTTTAGAGGAATAACTATTCCATGAGAATAGAACCAAGATCAGAGTCAAGCAGCAGCTGGGAAATCAAAATCCCAAAGGTGCCGGTAAAATGAATTCGTATTGTCTTTGATAGATCCTGGAGACTGAAATCCATCTCAAATGTTTGCCACACAATGATTCCCAGTGGTAGGGCAATAATTTGCGTGCCTCAATAATGCTTCTCTGGAACACCAAATGGTATCCTCTTCTAACATTGACGAAATCCTCTGCTCGAGTACCGCAGACGTCCTTTTCGCCAAATATTAATGTAATAATCTGTTGCCGATGGTTCCTGAATATTTCTTTGGCCCATATTCCTATTGTTTGCAGCTGCTTGTCCACACGACGGATTTCCCTTTTCCGTTGACGTTTATTAAAAGAAAGAAAGAGAGAGGGGGGGAGAGGGGGGGAGAGAGAGAGACATTATACGCACGTGTCTATAAGGTTTCGACGATGAATAATAACATAAGCGTTTTAAACGTCCCATTCGTCATAACTCCCCTTGCATAGAGACCAGCAACCCAAAGTTGTCGAACGAGCGTTACCATCTCTGTTCTTGTTATTGTTGTTTCTGCTGTCGGTGCTTTCGGTATTTCTACTTCTGTTGGCGCTGCTACTGTCGCTGCTATTGCGATGACGATGCTTATCGTTATGAGGATGATGGTTGTTATTGCGATATTGATGGTAATAGCGTCGGCTGTGGTACTGACGATAATGAATATAGACTTTATCGGAGGTAGTGGTAGCGAGATCGTTAACATCAGCGGATCGCTGGGATTCCTATACTCAAATGGTCGGCAAATTGGTGCAGTCATTTTTAGGATTAAATCTTTGTGAACCTTCCGGAGGCGAAGGCGAGGCGCCGCCTTCGTCTGTTCTAGTTGGCACAGGCACGCCGTTCTGTACGTAATGTGTCAATCGAGTAGGCAGTGCACCTGCGTTCAGCTGATAGAATTCAATCAGCTGGAGGAGATCGTAGAACTTGGTGGCGCCCTTGTCGAGGGTGTAGAGCCAGCAGTTCCGACGCTCGTCGAAAACCTGAAACATTTCGATTCAGCACACGTTAGATCCTCTAGACATCTGCTGCTGAACCGCAACGATATATATATATGCGTGTATGTATCTCTGTACGAGACTCTAAAGAACTGGGACTTTCGTTACGGTCGAGTAATTACATGGCAGATACCCAGAAAAATATACTTACGGGCTGTATTTGGGCGTGGAAGATTTTGTCACCATATTTGTAGGTCAAGACGTACGCCCCTGGATTGCTCCTACTGTTTCTCACGAGGAAAACGCTGAAAAGATTAAAATAGAAACAGATGAATTACAAGGCGGACTATACATATATACAGGGTTATTCAGTAGAAACGCACCACCTGAAGTTAGCTCGTCCATTTGATTTCTATATGCTAGAAGCATGTTCAGTGGGTGCGTTTCCAGTGAATGACTCTATATGTTAGGTTACAAGATCGAACCTATCGTCCCGCGCGATAGAATGATGATCCTACTCCATATAACATAATACAAAAGTAGGCTGAAAGCTTTTTTCAGAGCTTCTAGGCACAACGTGGCAAAGGTTTGGTTCTGGATTTTTAAGGATTATTAAAAATGGGCATAAAGTATCGGCAGAGAAGGAGACGAGGCTATCGTAGCATAAATTAATGTCCTCGTCAAAGAGTAGGATGGAGGCCAGCGAATGCAATGAGCAATCCTTGAGAGCGAAGGAGACTCAGGATGAAAGATGCGACAGGAGGGTCGCTCGTAAAGTCGACTGCAGCGCCCTGCTTGTTCCACATTTAGCACCTAACGTAAACTCGAGACAGGCGAGAGCCTCTTGCCTTTGTAGACTTCAGCCTGAATCTCTTCTCCATTTACATTATAAATTCCTCGGTAATGTAACATGTATTTTCTCATACTTTTCTTCTGTTATTCCTCTTTTACGGGCATTTACGACGGGTACGAAAAACCAAGTACACGAGTTGTCCGATGGCAGAGCATTAAAAACTTCGAGCGATTGTCGAAAGGCGTCAATAAGAGTTGGGTTTTTCAAATAGAATCAATTTTTCTGAAGTAAATAAAAAAACTATTCTTTCACTCGACTGGATCAGTATTGACCCAGAATGATAGCATAACTTTTGGTTGGCATATTTCGTGACGTGAAATGAACTCGAGCGCGTCGTAATTCATAGCGTCTCGTAGCGACGGGATTTACAGTCTCCATTCTCAAGTCGAGACTCGAGAGCGTGCGGAATTTCTCTCTCCGGGATAAAGGAATGATTAATTGAATGCGTGGGAAGTACGAATATTCTATGAGGGAGGAGTTAACGTCAAGACCTACCCATCGACGGTTCCGTGATCCTTTAAAATTGCAGCGGCACATTCTCTTTTGAGTCCGCTGTGAAACCATGGCTGGAGTACGTGAATACCATTGTCCAATCCGTGTAACCTGACGGTGGCGCAACCTGGCGGCGGTCTCGAGAAGGGTCTCCATCGACGTCTCCACGCTATACCTTCGTTCTCGGCAATGTCCCTCGCTTCTTTGGGATCCTCGACTATCCTGCCGACACTTCCGGTGAAATCCATCGCCACGCGTGATCGTAAGGATTCCTAGAAGCAAAAACAGCAAGGGATAATTATTAAACGACAGTTTTATTCGATTGGTAAGTACGATGCAAGCCAAATGACTTAGCAGTTTAGCAATACCGACGGTTCTCTCCTGTAAGACCTACGGGAGTTTCTACATCGATAACAATGCTATTATAATGCATCGCTGTGCTACATTATTATATAATATAGTATACCATATAATGTAATGCACGTTCTCTATTATGGATTCGTAGTTCGTGCTCTTCACGTGCGTCGATGAAGGATTCGATTCCTTGACTGTCCAGAGTATAACTTACGTTCGTCACAAGCTACTAAAAGTTTCATGTGAAAACCCTTGAAGTGCGTTGACAAAGCTCGTGACGAGAAGTCTATCGAGTCTAAAATAGACAATAGAAACTTGAGTAAAATAGTCGACCGCCGAAGAGGATGAGCCAAGATTGGGGTCACCATGGAGGAAAGCAACGTCGACTGTTTCGAGAGAATGAAATACACGTGAATTCTTCTGGTAAGTGAGTAAATTGCTGTTGCGAAGTTGTTTCACAACGCGTTAAGCCTAACGGCTCGGCCTCGCCTCTTACTCGACAATTCCTCAATAGATTGTCAGCCACAGCGACGCGCGTTCAATGAAAAATAATCATTTCTTTGTGAGCTCTCTGCTGAACTCCTTGAGGTGTTGTGCGCGCCCACGTGTCCCGGGATTGGCCCTCCTTAAGAATTACACGAGCCAGAGAGGGCTCTCACACGGTTAGACGGTAAGGAAGAACCAAGGCCTAGGAAGGCCTAGAGAAACGTCTCGAGCTGGTAGCTCCACTCGTGCGCCTGAGATATTACGCTGCCTGCCAGTCTACAGGAGAAGAGGAGTCCTGGTTCTTTGTGCGTATAAATTAACGAACGTGGGTAGCGGCTGATTTACAACTTCAGTTCCACCTTCTGATTGAACCCATGTGTGTTGAGCAGAAGTAGGTGGGTATAAAAAGATAAAGAAAGAGCGGAAAAAATTCATATGCTCCGTCCACTTCAATTCTCAAGTGGTTGGTCGAATCGGCATGATAATTCGATGACGATGGATTCTATTATTTTTCAGCGCGCCATAACATTGCACAGACTCCGTTCTTCGAAATATCCCAGCGGGGCGCCGCAGTCATTTATCGACCAGCCGGAGCTTCCGTGGATTCGAGAAACGAAGCGACTCTGTATCTATGCAAGTCGCACGCAAGCCCCGTGCTTCTACATATATGTATACAGTGCACACGCTGCTCGGCAGATCGATATGCTGGACCATCGAGCTTCTCCCTCTCCCTCTTGTCTCTTTCTCTTCCTCTCTCGCACTAGTATCGTCAGCGAAACGGTAACCTTTCTCCTTTACGTCCTTGTCAACTTCAGTCTGACGATACCAAGTGAGTGCGTAGAGGGAGGGAGAGAGAGGGAGAAGGGGGGAGAACGTGCGTGCTCTCCCTCAACACCATACACTCAGGTTTGGCCCGGTGGCCTTGACATTGCAACCCCATGACTGCTCGACGTCCTGGAAGCACGCAGAGAGCTGACGATGCGATGGGATGTTTACTTTTCAAGAGACATCCGTTTCCACTTGCACGTATACATGGATTTCTATGGACTAATGCAAAACGTTACTAACTAAAATTGCATCAATCGAATCGACAGTCTGAATAAGCAAAGCCGAAATGTTTTGGAAAATGCTTTGCCGTATCGCCTTGGGATATCAGAAACTTTGATTAAGCAACAGTAGTGATTATTCCGTTTGAAGTAGGCCGCTCAAATTGTAATAAAAACTGAGAGGGCGATGAAAAGGAAGTAAACAAAAAAAGAAAAAGAAAATTAAATCAGAGCCATTACAACTTTATACGAAATGAATAGGTAAGAGAGAGAGAGAGAGAGAGAGATAAATAAAAGTCGGAAGTAAATCTTCGTTCGTGATATTTTTTGATATGCAATTTGGAAACTTTACTTACAACTTTATACGAAATGAATAGGTAAGTAAAAACTGAGAGGGCGATGAAAAGGAAGTAAACAAAAAAAGAAAAAGAAAATTAAATCAGAGCCATTACAACTTTATACGAAATGAATAGGTAAGAGAGAGAGAGAGAGAGAGAGATAAATAAAAGTCGGAAGTAAATCTTCGTTCGTGATATTTTTTGATATGCAATTTGGAAACTTTACAAACAAAAAGTGTATGCTACGACAAGTCGAAAGGAAGAAATAGGAAAAGATAATCTTGAAGATTGAATCGATTCGCGCAGTTGGAATGTATTGACATTCATTATATCGATTAGTAAAGGACTATAGTCGTATCGTCTAGAGACACGTGGTCGATGATACAAGAAGTAATGTAGCTACTGAAATAATAATGTCTGCGGTAAAGTCATGACATAAAGTCCCACTACCGGAAGCCAGATCTCCTCTTCATGACCTGCAACGTCCAAGAATCCTCTAAACATTAAACTCCGAAGACAAGAAGTCGGTTGGGTTAAATATAAGTCAATGAATCCACTCTGCCTTATCTCTCTAAGCCTTCTGTCCTGGGTTCACCCATACGTCACGAAAATTGGATCAAGAAAAAGAACAAACAGCCTATCAGCAGTTCTGAACTCTCGCGAATTTCCGGAATCGCGCGGAACAATACGAGCCTGCAGAGACCCAGGTAATCAATACTCAAGCGTAATTTCAAGTCCGTTGGACACATGTGGATGTAAATTAGCAGAGTAAACAGTGAGGTAAGCAGAACGACAGAAAAGTACATGACAGAAGATTTCGAGCCGTCTACGGTGGAACACGAGGACTTGGATTACGTCCATGGCGAAGGGGTAGGGAAAATAGGCTGGGGATTGGCAACCCCTGACGCCTGTTGCTAGGCGCTCGTCAGCTGTCCCGGCGAGGCTCAGGCTGCGCCGTACGTGTGCCCCTTGCCCCTTTACATTGCACTGGTCGGTCGCAGTGCGCGTGCGCCTTCATTCGCACACTTGCTTACATGCCCTATCCGAATGTACGTTGATTTCGTAGTTGACCACGTCGTTCACCGCCACAGACGCCAGTCGCGCTTGGGTGCAGTCGACGTTTTCTGGATATGAAATTGTGCAGCCTGGCTTCTTAGCACAGGGTGTAAGATACGAATAAAAAAAACTAAAGATTGCCCATGTTGATTTTGGGAACGATTTGGACAACCTCATTCCAGGAAATGCTTCGACGGGATTGCAGAGGAGCATTTCGGTGGAAGTGTCATTTATGGGATTGAGGACCCGGGACGAGGGTGCGTGCGGAACGGCCGGGACAAAAGTGCCGTGCACGCACTTGCGCTATTTCAACTTCAATGTAAGTGGCATTGTTTCTGGGGGGTGTCATCGCAGCCTCGTGCCTTTTAAAAATCCACCCCTGATGAATAGCTGCTGTGCGACTGAAGAGGAGGGGCTCCTACAGGCACGTTGGCCGCAGTCCGGGGTGGGTTCTTAGGCGACCCCGCGCATTTCATTGATTAAACAACCGCGTCGAGTGTTAATCCCCGTCCATCCAGCAACTAGAGGGGTCGGACGCGTAGACGCGAACACCAAGAATAGGGAAGAAAAGATAAGAAGATGAAAGGAAAAAGAAAATTAGACATGGAGAATGAGACAGAAGGGGATGAGAATGAATCCGTGCTCGAATTTACTGTTTGATTTTCAAGCCCTACTTGTCATCTTTTGCCGAGGATTTAAAAATATCCTTGGATGACTGTACCAGCCGCCCACCCAGCTAAACCTGATCTGCCTGGTCCGAAGAAGCGCGGAAGTTCCATCCGGTAGGTCGTACTGTCACGTAGAATCAGTTTCTCTTAACCGAACGACCCTTAAGTTATCCTCATAAGGCTTCACCACGTTATCTTCGGGTGGTTAGGGTGGTTAGGGTGGTTAGGGTGCGCGCTGCTGATGCTCAAGTTAGACTTCCGAGTAAGTGCTAAGCCCGGAGCTGGAGCGTCGGCTGGTCTGGGACTGCTGGGACTGCTGGGACTGCTGAGTCTGCGTAACGTTACAAAAGGCGAACAGCAAGAGGAATGCGCGGAACGGAGGTTTATGAGCTTGAAAATTGCGATACGATTGCTGCTGCGCTGGCCGCCTGGCTGTACTGACATTGATACGGTTGGCAAAACTGATTAACATGAAACATAAAACAGAATCCCTCTATGGATCACGTCTCTGCGTCCTCCGAACGAAAATACACATTTAAGTTGGCAGGCGTGTCTTTGCCACGTTGTCAAACATCCGCTGATTGGAAAAATGCTTCTGAGAGATGAGTTCTATGAGTTTCTGGAGACGTGGACAGAGTGGACAGAGTGGAAGGAGACAAAGGCCCGCGTGGCGGCCTCAACTGATTATTGACATCAATGCACCTTTTAACTTGCTCAAACGGTCTTCGTTACATTTAATCGGCTGTCACGAGGCCAAAGATCGCAAGGCCTTACATTGTTTCATGGACGTCTTGTCCGCTCGGCTGCTCCATCGTCATTGTCATCCTCATTACTCACTCCGACTTCATTCTTATCTTGCTCATCTATATTATTCCATTCTTGCTTCTTCTCACTTTTCCTATCGCGTCGTTGTCGTTGTTGTCGTCGTTGTCGCCGGCGTCAACGACGCTTCGTCTCTTGGCAGAATATCGGATCCAGTTCAGCCGGCTTCTCCCTTTCCCCGCTCTTGCGGTAGTGTCTCTTTTACGGTGTCCTTGACCATGACTGGCAGGTGAGCTTTAGAATACGTGAGATCATGCATAGGAAGTCTTGCGCCTGCCTACCGGGATCAGTCTGTGCCACGTCAATGCTCAATCAGTTGCTGCTCACATTGATGAGTTCCGGCACTATTTCAAAAACCGTTTCTTCCACTGCATTGCTGTATCTGAAACGTGGTTTAAACCACACACTCCTGACAGCGCTGTGAGCCTTGACGGGTACTGTCTGTTTCGCTGTGATCGGATCGGGAGAGGGGGCGGCGGTGTTGCAATTTACGTTCACGACTCCTTAAGTGCAAGCCTGCTAGAAACCTCCGGAAATGAGTATTGCTCTAAACCTGAGTACATTTTCCTGGATGTGGTCGTTCCCAGTGAGTCGCGCTTGCTACTGGCTGTTGTGTACCGTCCACCTAAAGTTGGCTATCTATCTGAGTTTGAGGCTACCTTCTCACGTCTCTCCTCATGCTATACCATCTCTCTCTCTCTCTCTCTCTCTCTCTCTCTCTCTCTGCCGTGTCTTAGGCTCTGCCTTCTACGTCTGTCCTTCGGACAATCCTACGTTGACGACTAACAATAAGAATCAGATAGTTCCAAGCGTATTCACCGTCTGCTAGAAATTGTGGTGGGAAAACCGTGACTTTTCAAATCTCGTTATATTCCTCCCTTTCGGCAGTGCAATTAAAATACTTTATTTGGACACTGACTCGCTTAACTTAATTATTTAATAACTCGTTAAACGTAACTGTACTCTGATTAATGCTATTTAACCTGAGTCTCCCTTTTACAAGCTCCTCTTTCACTCCATTAAATTTCTTTCAGTCTATTTGGAGTGTTCTATTTGCAAGGCTCTCATTTTCCATTTATCCTGCGCGGCGAGTTTCCAGAAGCAACGGGCAGAAGACGCAGAAGACGCACTAGACGCACTAGACGATGTACATGTACGTGTACGCCGAGTACGCGAGTGACTTTCCATCTCTCTTTAGCAATGACGGGCTGAAAGGGATGATGCACGACATTTTTGGATGCACCCTTCAGAGTTCCCGAGCGCGCATCAGCCAGTCGGCAAGTGTGTCTACGCCTGCCAGCCTGCCTGCCTATTTCTCCAGAAGTCCTGCATCGATCCGTAGGGCAGGTTGGCAGCCATGTATAAAGTATAGCGATGAGCACACCAGGTACTCTGGGCTATTCAACCATAAGTAGCGTCAAGCTGTTGAAAACCTTTTGTTCGCGTGTTAAAGGCCGTTTCCAACGACAGCAATTTGGGCGCCGAGCAACAAGAGTTCATCGCGCAGGAACGAAGACGGGAACTGATGCAACTTGCCACGCTGCATCGATATGGATCACGATTGCTGATAACCAGAGAAGAGGACAGATTCAAAGTCTAGGACGAAGGTATAAGTAGCAAAATGTAGTTTGATTTTCAGACAACAGAAGGAGAGAGAAAATCTGGCAAATGCGGAAGATACGACACGGAAGCGAATCGAAGGGGCAGCCTCGTTCCAAGACGCCTAAAGGCTGAGGTTGCATAGGCGATATTTATAACCGAAGCCAGGAGGGCCCGCACGATTAAAGTCTTGGAAGTATCGAGCTGAGCGAGCGAGCACTGAGAACGTAACAAAACAGAGCAAGTATTTTTCGATTTCTAAAACGATTCGTCTTAGAACGAGTCTTTGTACAAAGCAACGATTACAAGGAATTTCGTGATTTCGTGATTTCGCGAATGGAGGGCACTGCAAAAATCGATGCGGAGAATTTGAGAAAAAAAGAAAACTAAAGAGTTCGGATAATAAAGATAAATGGCAGTGCGCGCCATGGGACGTTATCTGATGCAATAAGCCAGAAGCTACGAGCCACGTGTCGATTAATAAATTCGCCATAAATAATTCCTAAAATTTCGTACTTAGGAGCGAACAAGTGCATATAAAAAAGGCAGTGAACCCAAAGCTGACTTTTCGATTTACTTTGATTTTCCTTTTTGCCGTCATCGCGTGTGGTTGTTGTCGCGAAGAAGAATCGCACAGAGTAAAAATAAAAATATGCTCGTGAAACTGATCTCCGATGCTTCGGAATCAGGCGAACAGGACAGAGCAAGGAGTTGGAGCGTTGGAGCGGGTTGCGCAAGAGCCGGCAGGATTGCGCAACAGTAATGATATGTTGCGAGAGGCAGAGGAGGAGGAGGAGGAGGAGAAGGAGGAGGTGATTGGTGGCTCTTATCTATACTCACGTGTCATGCACTTGATGTACATAGCTACTTGTCTGCATGCACGTATCCGCTTGCATCCTAAATTATGGCTGCCTGACTCTTCGGCAAACGATTCACCTCAACGTTCATAACAACGATAACGATATACGACACGTCCGGGAATATGCGAGTATGACGTGCGTGTACGGCTGTACGCATGTGCCAGCAACGCTAGAAATTACAGGCAAATGAACCCACTTGGATTCGACTGTGCAGCAGTCTGTATAGCTGATGATGAGTGGTCAGCGATTGGGAGTCCAAGAGTAAATAATATGCGAATTAGCTCCGACGCGCTGTATGAATATTTGACCTGTAGTTCCTTTCAATACGAATGTATTAACCTGCCTGGAGTATAAAAGTAGCCTTATGAAAAGATAGTCCTAAAGTTGAACAATTCGAAGGTATCTGGCAGAGGGGAACGTGGAAGAGGAACAGAGACGGGGAACAGCTCTGTGCCAATCGGGCGATGATGCAGGAGAGACGCAACGGCGCAGCAGCAGCGCCGCCGGCAACAGTGTGCGCGCGTGTGCGTCTGGCTGAATAAATGGCTAGGTGGGTTGGTGGGTTGGTGGGTTGGTGGGTTGGTGGGTTGGTGGGCTGATGGGTTGCTTGTGTACGAAGGAGGAAGTCGTTCAATGTCAAGGTTACGTGGGCGCATGCGCAGAGCCTCGAACGTTGGAGAGCAGCTACGTAGCCTTGGCTGCTCCCGAGTGGGAGAGACGATGCATCGGCGCTTCATCCAACCCAAACACAACTGTGCACGTAACGGAGTTGGTAGCGCGACACTGGTGGCAGCCTTGCGCTATCGATATTTCGACGTTAGCTT